>NW_015159711.1:350673-377842 GCF_001447785.1 Gekko japonicus
CCCCGCGTTCCCCCCCCCAAAATGACCTCTGGTTTGAGTTAATCATGTCACACTCAGCTTTTGCTACAAACCAACACTGACCAAGGAAACAATTTTCTTTGAAAGTAGGAAACTATCAGATAATTCAACTTGAAATTATCATAGGACTCCCCTAAAACAAAGAGAATTTTAGGTATGTAAGGACTGAGATTTTAGCCACAATATGGGTTCAGTTTCTCTTAGAGACTGACCTTTACCACCACTTCAACAACTAGACAACAGAATCAGGTGAAGTATGATTTAATCTCTATCTCCCCCCCCCACTCCTTGTGTACTCTCTCTCTCCTTTCTGCCACTGCATCTATCCCAAAAACTCTGTAAGTACCACCCCACAGCATCATCCTGCTCCATCTTCACTCTTTGGCTGTGGTCACACATGCTAAATAAGGAGCTGCGGTGGCTCAAGTGGTTAAGACGCTGAACTGCAGGCTGTGGAAGGTCAGTACTTCAGCAGTTCAAGACCCAGGGGTGCCGCATGATGGAGTGAGCTCCCGCCTCTAGTTCCAGCTCCTGCCAACCTAACAGTTCGAAAGCAAGAAATTGCAAGTAGATAAATAGGTACCACTTCAGTGGGAAGGTAACAGTGTTCCGTGCGCCTTGGTGTTTCGTCATGCCAGCCACATGACCACGGAAACATCTTTGGACAGCGCTGGCTCTTCGGCTTTGAAACGGAGATGAGCACCGCAACCCTAGAGTCGGATTCGACTGGCTTTCGAGCAAGGGAGACCTTTACCTTTACCTTTTACACATGCTAAATAATCCACTTTCAATCCACTTTCAGTGCGCTTTCCAACTGGATTTCTACTGTGTGAACCGGCAAAATCCAGTTGGAAAGTGCACTAAAAGTGAATTGAAAGTGGATTATTTAGTGTACTTCCACACTGTCACTTTTGTCATTCATTTTTCCCTATAACTTTGGGTCCCCCCTCCCTTTTCCATGTGTTTTGCTCCCTCTGGGACTACTAGAGAAAAACATAGCCCCAGTATTCAGTCCGAGGCAATTTCTAGTTCTCATCACCTGCTGCCTAATTGTCGTTGCGCTCTCTCTCTCTCTCTCTCTCTCTCTCTCTCTCTCTCTCTCTCTCACACACACACACACACACACACACACACACACACACACACGTTCCCAGCTCCAGGTTGAAAAATACCTTGAGATTTGGGGGATAGAGCCCCTGAGGAGGTTGGGGTTCGGGGAGGGACTGCAATGGGTTATAATAACATAGAGTCTAAAGCAGCCATTTTCTCCAGGTGTTATGTATTAAGATGGCCACGGCTATGCTAGCCTGGCCATGCGGTCTGGCAGACCTACAAACCTTCGGTCCAAGAACAATAGCCACCTCGGATCCTAGCGTAGACCAATATGTTTGCTCGGATCCTGAAAGGGACCTATGGAAACTTGGGCCATGTAAATACAGCCTATCACGGGAATTGGGAGTGTGTTGGATGTGAGTGTGGACACACATATAAACCAGCCTCGGACTGGCTAGTTCATCTTCCGTTGTGATGCAACCTAATAAACGTGATCTGATTTCACCATGCGGAGCCTCCACACTCAGTACTTTTCACCAGGGGAACTAATCTCTATTGCCTAGAGATAATCCCAAGAGATCTCCAGCTACCACATGGAGATTGGCTGTCCTAGCACACACACATACACACACACACACCTCAGCAGCCTCTTTCTCTTGGTTCCTGCCAGTGCCAAATGGTCCCACCGAGGGAAGCCACTGTGGTCCACCTTGAGCGCCAGGACGAACATCCCGACCAAAAGAAGGAAGCCGAGCCAAAGAAACAACAGCCCACCACCTGGGTGCCGGTAGGCAGCCCCGTCCCTGTACAAATGTGGCCTTAGTTAGGGAGGAAACGTTCTTAGAACCCCCTATGTAAACCGCCCAGAGACCCCTAGGGGTCAGGGCAGTATAAGAAATCGAATAAATAAATAAATACCTAGCGCGCAAACACACACACACACACACAACCTTGGTTGTGTCCCTCAAAAGGGAATCAGTAGAGGGTAGAACACTGCCTCAAAATAAGGAAATATTCCCACTAGGATTGAGATTGTCATTATTGCCTGTGTGAACTGTCATTGACTAACAAATGTCTGTACTTTCCTTCTTTGAACACTCTTTTGGTTAATGAAGTTTGCTATTGCTCAATCGAGGTATCTCTCTTCCCAGCTTCTTTGGGGGAGGGGCATGCCACAGCAAGCCAGCGCACACACAGGCCTAAAGGGACCTCTAGACAGTTAGAATGTGCACTTGAGGGGGGCACCTTCATAAATCAGCCTCAAGGCTTTGGGTAACAACAAGCCCAATTCACAATTAACATTCACATGGCCACAGGGTGGTAATGTAATGCCAGTTCTTCATTATGGCAGCGCTAAAAAAAAATCTCCTTTGAAGCTGCCATATCTTTATGTGTATCAGGACTGTCCTTACCAAGCTGAGTTTTATTAATTTTTAATCACTTCTGATCTTCCGTAGTGTAAGGAAGCCGCTTCACTGAGCAACTGCTAGCATTTTAATTAAAAAACAGAATAACAGGATCTAATTGCACTGTAAGCAGGGGAAGCCCCACCATTATGGCTGCGGGGTTCCGCCCATCCTGGTGGCAAAGAAAAAAATGTAATGAAGGAGACTTGGGTCAGGGTTCAGCTAACTGGAGGGCTTCCATCATCAGGTCTCCAGCCAAAGTTCTGCCCTTAAATAAACAACCACTGGGGTGGGGAGGGAACATTTTGGATTAGGGTTGCAGTGCTGGAGGAGGAGTTGGATTAGGGTTGCAGTGCTGGAGGAGGAGGAGTTGAACCCTTCTTCTCATGCCATTTCCCCAATAGAAACTGCACCTTCCGCTGAGCTGGTATTAAGGGGGAAAGGGCATGCAACTGTATTCCAATTGGTCCCCCCCCCTACTGGAGTTAAGAGCAGCTGGTGTCTCTCATGTTTATCAGAAAAATGGTGAGGGGTGGGAGGATAAAATCCTTTCCCCTCAGCACAGCCTAAACTGCTCCCTCTCCAGGGCTGTCTTTGAAGGTTAAAAATATGTAAGGAAATCCAATCAAGGATTTCAAAGGTAGCAAGTAGTTGAAGATTACGGTAGTAACCTGTCAATCTACTTTCTTATAATTATTCTCTCAGGGCCCTCCTGGATCTATCTATCTGGTGGCCAGCAGGAGGTTCAGTGGTAGGGACAAGGGAGAGCCATAATGCCTTGTGTGAGTTCTACATTTTCCACCTCTGTGCATATTTCCCAGCTCTAATCAAGCTGATTGTGCTTTGCCCTATGCCTCTGAATACTGAGCGAGGGATGCCAGCCTTCAGGTGGGACCTGGGGATCCCTTGGAATTATGGCTCATCTCCAGATTACGTAGATCAGTTCTCCTAGAGAAAATGGATACTAGAGGGGGGTGTTCTATGGCATTGTACCCCACTGAGGTCCCTGTCATCCCCAGGCCCTACCCCCAAATCTCCAGGAGTTTCCCAACTTGGATCTGGCAACTCTACCCCCCCCCAATCCCCCACCGTTGGCCAGGGGAACTTGGCAAGCCTAATCCTGACTTCAGCTGGTAGGGCTGCCAAGTCCCCCTGGGGGGCAGAAAAACCCCTGCCCCAGAGGCCCGTTTCCCGACGCCAGGGAATCGGGCCCCGGGGGGAACCCCGCCCCAGCGTGCACGTCACAGGGAAGAGACGTCATGATGCCGGGCATGCTGGGGGCAGGGCCACGACCATACAAGGGAAAACTCTATGGTTTTCCCTTGTATGGTCGTGGCCCCACCCCCAGCATGCCCGGCGTCATGACGACACTTCCCTGTGACGTGCATGTGGCGCGTGTGCGCTTTGCGCTCATGTGCCCCGGAATCCAAACAGGAGTCCCCCGCCGGCAAGGTAGGTGCCGCTTGGCAACCCTATCAGCTGGCCATTCTTTGTAACAAGGTTGCTGGTTCCAGGTTAGGAAACTCCTGAAGATTTGGGGATGGAACCTGGGGAGGGCAAGAACCTCTGTGGGTACAATACCACAGAGCCCATCCTTCAAAGCAGCCATTCTCTCCAGATGAACTAATCTCTGTAGTCTGGAGACGAGCTGTAATTCTAGGGAAACCTGGAAGCTGTAATTCCAGGGAAACCTGGAAGTTGGCATCCCTAATTGTAAACAAATGCCAAAATCTCCAGTGCGTAGTGACTGCCCACAGAAATTTCTCAGGAAAGTGAGTGCTCACACAACTCTGTGATTTTGCAACTCTGTGTTTCTGTCATTCTGCTGCATCAGTTTGTGGTGCATGCAAGGTAACACCACCAGCTACTGCTTGTTTATGCATGAAACGTATATAACTCGAAAGATGAGCTGATGGTCGCTAGCACAGATTGTTTTTAAAAGGAGTTGACAAACTCATGGAGCAAGATAGTCCCATAGAACCTCCATATTCACGGGTAGGATATCTCTGCTTTTCAAATGCCTAGAACAATCAAGGGATTACCATCATAGCCTGCTTTGAGATTTCCAGGGGCATGTGACTGGTGCCTATGGGACTCCAGGAGACAGTGCTGAACTAGCTAGACCTTTGGTTTGATCCAACAAGGCCGTCCCTTCTACATTTTTACATTTGAAGCCATCAGTTCACATCCAAAACTCACATTTCATGTAAAAAAGTCCTTATGGTATTTATTACACAAGCATGCAAACAGAGCTATAATTATCCAGAATGTCCTGTTTCAGGTAATTTGTGGCTGTCGACTGGTTCTGATCTAGAGAAGTCCTTAAACAGCACAGAAATGAAAGCAGCCACTGGGTCTGCATCGGGCATTGACACAAGTGAGTTTAGGCAGCTGATAGTGGATCCTGGTGTGTGTGTTTTTTGCCATCTAGACTTGGCTTGGCCATTTACACATAGCTCAAAGTTCTGGGACACTGGCTCCTCTCCAGATGTTGGGTTCATGTGGGCTGTGACAAGCATTGCCAGCTCCAGGTTGGGAAATACCTGGAGATTTGGGGGGTATAACCCAAAGAGGGCAGAATTTGGGGAGAGGAGATGCTCCACTGGAGTATAACCTCCCACAGTGGCCATTTTCTACAAGTGAACTGATCTCCATCGCCTGGAAATCAGTTGTAATAGCAGAAGATCTCCAGCCACTGCCTGGAGGTTGGCAACTCTAGCTGTGACTGCCAAGGAGGATGGCTTACCCAATTCAAGAAATATTAGATCCATAAATCCCAACTGTTCCTATTTACCAGGGATTGTCCTTATTTTCTAGTATGTGTTCTGGTAGCATCCATTTGGGGTAGATGTTAGAGATTGCCTCATGTACTTCAAGTCTTAATTCCTTCTCCCAAATTCATTGGGAGTGTGGTGGATGTATCAGGCTGCCGGTTAAGATCTGCCTCATCAGTCCTGCTTTCCGCACCCGCATCTTCAGAGGCGAGGATGGTGGCAACCAGAAAGGGGCTTTTTCAGTAGCGGCACTTTGCGTATGGAATGCCCTTCCCCTTGAGGCTTGCTTGGCACCCAGGTGGCTTTCTTTTAGGCCAAAACATTTCTGTTTACCCAGGCTTTGAATTGAGGGGTTGGTTTTTTAACACTAATTTTGTCAGGAAAGTGTTATTTGAAGCTGTCTGTGGTCTGTTTCTATGGTCTGTGTTTTTATGCTGGGCTGGGTTTTTAATCCTGGATTTTAATTAATTTTTAAAAATGTTTTGTTTTTATTATATTTGTTTTGCAAGCCACCTCTCACAGGTTCCTGGAGAGGCAATGTAACATTTTTCTAAATCAGTAAATAATACCTTGACTCTAGTGCACAAACTGTATATACTGATACTCAAAAAAGATCAGAGTATTGCTTTTGTTCCAATCCTTCCACCCCAACTGCCCATCTAGATACTACATATCTCTGATTGTATTTGAAGTGGACCTACAAGGATGATCAGATCCATTTATGACACTAAACGTTCAAGTCTATTTCAAAGAGGAAATGGTTACAGTCAGTTCATTAACACCTCTTGCAGAAGCTGGAACTGGACAGGATGTTGCAGAGTAATTTAACACCATGTATATAAACAGAAAAGAAAGGACATGTTGCATGCTCAGAAAGTGATCCCTGGTGTGAGAATAGGTGCTTCAAATAAACAGAGGTCCCTGTTTTTAATACATGTAATACTGAAGGGTATATACAGGTCCCAGACCCTTCCATCACTAGCCATGGCTCGCAGAGTAACGGAAAGAACACTGTCACAAGAACCAACCAAGAATCAATTTTTATACTTAATGTAGCCAATTCACCACCATCCTCAATCTCCCACCTCTCTTCCTTTCATCAACTGCAGATTCACAGTACTGAACATATCTGGAAAGCTTTGAAGACATCCCTTTGTGTTTGCTCAGGTGCAAAAACATGTAAGAGCACACATATGCACCCATCGTTGTGTGAGCTCTATATAGCATTTTTTAAAAAGTAGCCTTCTGAACCATGGCAACCCAAATTCTGTAATAAGTAAAAAGATTGGAAAGCTTTATTGACTTAGGTTGTGCTCCAAACCAAACAATCACACTTTTGTTCCAGTAAAAAAAAAGCAAGAGTCCAGTAGCACTTTAAAAACTAAAAAAATATGTGGCAGGGTATTAGCTTTCATGAGTCACTGCTCACTTCATCAGATACAGCTAGAACGGAAGTCCATCTGTCCTATTGATTGGAAAGTGCAGTGATTTCGGATGCCAAATAGCAAATGACAATAGCAGGTGAATGACAATAGCAGGCGTGATGGGATTTAGGTGAGATATGCAGACTGGTAGTAGGTGTGGAGAAATCAGCATTGTTAATGAGACGGGAAACCTAGGTCTCAATTAAGTCCAGGTGGACACATTGTCTTGAGCTTCATTATCAGTTAAAATTCAGCAGTCTCTCTTTCTAATCTCCCTTTCAAATTCCTTTGTAAGAGAACTGCTATTTTTAGGTCAGCAACTGAATGTCCTGGAAAGTTAAAATGTTCCCCCACTGTTTTTTTAATGTTGTGGTTCCTAAGGTCAGACTTGTCCATCAATTCTTTGTCAAAGGGACTGGCCTGTTTCTCCAGTGTAGAGGTTGGAAGGGCATTGGTGACACCTGATGGCATAAATCACATTAGAGGGTGAGCAGGAATAGAAACCTGAGATGATATGGCTGATATTGCTGGGTCCACTGATGGTGTTGCTAGGATCTATATGAGAGCAAAGCTGGCATCTTGGTTTGTTGCAGGCCTTGGTACCAGAGTCCAAGCAGTTTGTCATTGCAGGTGAGAAGTAGTTTTAGGTTAGTAGGCTTTGTGTAAGCAAGAAAATGTCACACACACCCCAGTGCCTGTGTAAAGAAGTGTCACTATCCAGCATGGGTTGTTATTAATAATGTATTGAACACTTTTGTTCCATTGGAAGCCAATTTAAATGTTTTTGAGGACAAATTAAACACTACTAGGGAGACCCAATTTTTAAAAAATCAAAAACAGCCCCAGGAGACTGAGTAGAAGATTGATGGGAATATGAGCAGCTCTGCCTGTCTTTGGGGGCTCCCCATGCAGCTTTTCTACCTATCGGTAACAGGAAGGTAACAGTTTTCCCCAGGGAGAGAAAAGTTGCTCTGGAGAAGAGAGTTTTGAGCAGAAAAAAGACTGGGCAGGGGGGAGGGTTAAGTAGCCCCACTAATTTGCACTGAAGCTGGTGTCCTCCAGTGGCTGCTTTTCATTTTTAAAAAGTTATTTATATTTATTTATTATTAATTTTATTTATTTCTCGCCCATCCTGCAAACAGGCTCAGGGCGGCTAACAAGAGTGGTACAATGTACCTAACTGACATAGCCATAAAATTTAAAACTACATAAAATACATACTAACTCATATCATATAATAACATGACAGTTAACAATAAAGTGCTCCCAATGCTGACAAATTAGATGGCGCGCTCTTCAGATCTAAGTCCACTTGTCCTTCTGATCATCATCCCTCGAGCAAATACAGGCCTGGCGATGCATCTGGGCCCGTCCTAATTTTCAGAAGTTCGATGGAATCATTGATGGCAACAGTAGTGGTGGCGGCTCCTATTTAAAAGCCTGGCAGAAGAGCTCCATCTTGCAGGCCCAGTGGAACTGTAAAAGGTCCCGCAGGGCCCTGACCTCCTCCAGGAGCTCATTCCACCAGTAAGGAGCAGCCACAGAAAAGGCTCTAGCCCTGGTACTGGTGAGCCTTGCATCCTTGGGGCGTGGAATAGACAAACGATGTTGGGCCCCTGACCGTAGTGCCCTCTGGGGTATATATGGGGAAAGGCGGTCCCTCAGGTAGGTTGGACCCTGGCCATGTAGGGCTTTAAAGGTAAGTACCAGCACCTTGAAGCGAATCCGGTATGCTATTTGCAGCCAGTGCAGTAACCTAAGCACAGGCTGGATGTGCTCCCGACGTGGGAGATCCATCAACAGCCTGGTCACGGTGTTCTGCACCAGCTGCAGCTTCTGGATTTGGGACAAGGGCAGCCCCATGTAGAGAGCGTTACAGTAGTCAAGCCTCAAGGTGACCATCGCATGGATCACTGTCGCCAGGTCGCGGCTGTCAAGGAAGGAAACCAACTGCCAAACCAGCCGAAGATGATAGAAGGCTGATTTAGCTGTGGCCGCTACCTGGGCCTCCATTGTCAAGGAGGCATCCAGGAGCACCCCCAGACTCCTAACCTCCAACGCTGGCACGAGAGGTGCCCCATCGAAGGCCGGGAGCTGGACCCCCAACCCTGAACCGCCACAACTCAGGCACAGGACCTCCGTCTTCGCCGGATTCAGCTTCAACCGGCTCAGCTGGAGTCAACCAGCCACAGCCTGTAATGCCCGGTCTAGATCTTCCAGTCCAGAGTCCGACTGGCCACCCAACATCAGATAGAGCTGGGTGTCATCAGCGTACTGTTGGCAGCCCAACCCATACCTCCAAGCCACCTGAGTAAGGGGACGCATAAAGATGTTAAACAACATTGGGGACAGCACTGTGCCCTGGGGTACCCAACACTCAAGTGGGCGTCTCCCGGACAGCTGTTCCCCTAGCACCACCCTTTGTCCCCGACCTTGGAGAAAGGAGACAAGCCACTGTAAGGTAAGCCCCTGTATTCCTACGTCAGCGAGGAAGTTGGAAGGTGATTACACATGTCTTCTTTGTAACATCTATTTTAGGTTTTACCTTCTGCCCCTGAAATCGGTGGGATGTAGAGGGGTGTGTAAATATGGTTGACTCATGCCGTAAATCAAATAATCTTTAATCCCAATAAAAACATGCACACTTGGAGGCTCTGAAGAATCACAGGAGATATAAAGGTTTTGGAAATGTCCTCCCATACACATTCAAATCTCCCCCTCCCGGATTCTATAAGGCATCTGAGCAGGCCATTTTACCCATCCCCCACCTGGATTCCTCACTGCTTGAACCAGTCTCTTAACTGCTCTCCAGACCCCTCGCCCACTGTAGCATGCTCAGTTCTCATCAGGCTGTTCTAGGAGTTTCTTTCTTTTGGCTTATTTGCAACGTCGTATCTTTCTGCATACCTGGGAGTAGGAGGCAACCCCACCTTGTCTGTGGGTGGCCTGCATTTTCTGCTTCCATGAGTGGTATGAACAACCCACTTTATTGTTGGAGGGAGGCAAGGAAGCCACACCCTGCTAACAAGATGAGGAAACAAATTTATACCAGTGTGGCCTGGGGACAGACGGTTGGGCATAGAGCAGCCAAAAAATAAAACTGAGCAGCCGTTTGTAAACAAGGTCCTGCTCTGGATTGGATCATGAGATGCAGGCAGGAGAAGCTTCAAGCTCCCCCCTCCCATGCTGTTATCCTGAACAAAAACAGCGGAGGGAAGGAGCTATTTGGCTCATTGTGGAAGAAGACCTTTTTTCTTTTGTTACTTTGCTTTCAACCTAATTAATGCATTACTTCTTCTCTTTCTGGGCTGGATGGTTTTTTCACAGAGCTCAGAAATGAACACTTAATTATCAGTTGAACACGCGTGAGCACATGAAGCTGCCTTATACTGAATCAGACCCTTGGTCCATCAAGGTCAGTGTTGTCTATTAAGGCAGGCAGCGGTTCTCCAGGGTCTCAGGGAGAGGTCTTTCACATCACCAACTACCTGATCCCTTTTAACTGGAGATGCCAGGACTTGACCCTGGGACCTTCTGCATGCCAAGCAGACGCTTTACCACTGAGTCATGGCCCCTCCCCACTAATTCCTATTTTCTTGGGGAAATGGGGGGTATACGTACTACTGTTCTTTTCTGCTTACAGCAATATTTAATAATAATCATAATTTTAATTGATGGTCCACATGGGACAGGCTGGTGCTAGAACTGTATATTTCCCCCCACAAAATCACCACAAACCAGGTGGGGTAAAGGGTGTTAACAAAAAACACAGAAAACACTGGAATACAATGGTTTAATTACAATATAGTTTGGATTGTGTTTTAAAATGGCCTGAACTGACTGTGGCAATCTATATATCTAATAGCCAAGTTGCCCCCGGAGTGCGGATCGCTAAATCAGCGCTCCGGGGGCACTTGGGGGGGGAGGTTTGTGCACACGTGGGGAGGTCCCCACGTGTGCACAAAAATCCTAAATCCGGGGGAAAAAATCGGGGGGATTTTTAAATCCCCCCGAAAGTCACAGAGCGTCCCTGCGCATGTGCAGGGAACGCTCTGCAACTGCCGCTGACGCCGCCGCCACTCAGCGGTGAGCCGGGAGGGGGGGAGGAGAAAAAGCCGCTTCGGAGCGGGGGGGAGCAGAGCTTAGCTATTTCGTAAGTGGCAAAAGTTGCGCGCCCCCTCCCCTCCCCTCGCCTCCCCCCAGGAAAGAAAAAGTCAAAAGAGGCTACAGTGTTCCGGGACCAGTTCCGGACAAGAAAGTGGAGGCCAGTTCCGGACAGGCCAGGAAGCTCTCAAGGCCACCGGGAGCCCGTACCAGGGAAGGCGCCGGTGCCCGCGAGCTGTTTGCCGCAAGACAGAAGCCTCCGCTTGCCTGCGTCCCCCCCCAGAGCTCTTCCCCCCCAAGGGGGCGAGGCGGGGATGCTCTGCACGCGCTCAGGAGCCCCCCGTTCCAGCTCACGAGCGCCCACCGGGCGGCCAGCTCCCGGAGGGGAGGCGGCACCTGCTTGGGCGCGCGACTCACCGGCCGAGGCTGCAGCTGCTGGCCAGGAGGCTGCACAGCAGGGCCGACAGGAGGAGCCCCCAGGCCCGGCGGCCGGGCATGGCTGGCGGGGCGCCCTTTGTTTCCGCGGCGCAGGCCAGGCGTGCTCGGCTCCCTCCGGGTGGCTAGGCACTCCGGCGGCGTCTCCTTCAGGCAGCCTCCTTTGTTTGGGGGCGGCGGCGGCGGCGCACAGGCCCAAGGCGGCGGGGATGGGCGGCGACCCCACCCTGCAGGGGGCTCGCCCCGCCCCGCTCCGTGCCCTGGCCCAGGTCGCCCGCGTGGCCGGGAGAGCCGCTTCGGCAGCTGCTGCTGCAGAAGAGGGGCCGGTTTTCTCCGGGAGGTTGCATGCCCCCGGGGCTCCCTGGCCACCGGCGGGGTGGGGTGGGGATCAGCTCCTCTAGGTCGGGAGACTCCTGGAGATTTGGGGATGGAGGACGGGGAGGAGGACGGGCAACTCAGACACCGTGTGAGAGAGGTTTCTGCGGCTCAGGGGCTCTGCTGTCCATTAGTTTATTATTCAGTGGAAAGAGACATGCCAATGATTGGATCCAATCAGCTTTTCTGTTGGTGAAAGAGGAAGGCCAGTTCCTCCCTAACTATCAAAAAGATTGTGCTGGTAATCATAGGACCTGTATCCACTATGGGGGCTGTAGTAAGGTGGGGAATTGACCAAGTTCCAGTGGGAAACCTGGCTGGATCTAACCGCATGTATACATTCTAGGAGTCACTTTTTTCTAGTACTACCAGAAGGAGGCTCTGGCATTGCACGTGGCATTGCAAGGGCTGAGCTGACATGTCACCATGCTGAAGCCTGGTCAGTAGTGGCACAATTTGCACCCAGCCAGGTCCTTTATTTTTCCTCCTCCTCCTCCTCCTCCTCCTCACATCATTCTAGAAAATATCCGCAAAAGCAAATAAAGCTCTCCAAATTTGATTCCAGCTTTGGAGAAGTATCTGGCAACCTAATTATACAAAAATGTACACAAGGGCATCAATAATTCAGAGGCAAATGGAAACAGCAGGCGCCATGATCTGGGTATGTCTTTCTATGACAGTTCTCTTCAGTAGATGACAAATGTGAGGCACTGACCTCTGTCTATGACAACGATAAATAATCAACGTGTAAAATCCTCTCTCTGAAGAAAGAGCTGTAAATGGTATGCAACAGCTATTATATTAAACTGATACAAGTAGTATGTTATAAAAATATAGATATTATGGTAAATTTATACAACTGAGCTGAGAAGATAAATATCTTGATTATTCTACTCTTGATCTATGTATTATATATCATAAGTGTTTCCTCAACAAATGTTAAAGCTTCTGATGACCAATGACTATTTTTACACCTCTTCCCCTTTTTTTCTGTACCTTCTTTTAATTACATAATAAAAATATATTTAAAAAGGCATATCCTGGTGATAAGAGAGACCTGTCTGAGAGACAGCACCTTGAACATATACAGAGATTTCAACTATTTTCCTTTGTGGAAAGCAGCTGCTTTGTATCTTTGAAGGTAACCCAATCCTCCCAAGGTATTACTTAAGGACTAGCATTGCCTCAGGGTCAGCATCCTGATTTACACAGATTCACAGACACACTGGCACTGCCAGGCACTGTCCTTTAGCTAAGAGCCCCACTCCCATGGGCTAGGACTAGAACTATTTCTAGCAACATCTTTTGACATTTGAGATACAAAAGGGAAAAAAGAGCAAGTGATTTATTTGAATAACTGCATTACACTTCTACTGCCTCTTTTTTGTTTTTTTATATTTAAGTTTAGCAAATGGTCTGGGGCATTTGAAAGAGGAAATGGGATCTGAAAAGCCCTCTCTGTGTCTCCTGACATACTTTTTTTAAATGGGGAAGTTTTCATCAGAGTATGGGATGAGGCAATAATGGTTAGCATTCCAGATTTCTCTCTCGAGGTGCCTAACAAATTCTGATCATTTGTTTGCTAAATGGCATCCATGTATTGATTTTATAGAAACAGAACTTAGGGTGTTGCAACTGCCAGTTAAATATACTTTTCAGACTGTCTCATTTTTTGGGGTGGCTACATTATTATGGCGTAATGCATAATAACAGAAATACTGGTGCACTTAGTTGTCCAGTGGAAATCTGATGGATTTCTGTAGACTAGAAGTGATAGGATGTATTTGTGGGGTGCAAACACGCTTAAGAGAATAAGACAAACCTTGTTGGATCATGCCAGTGGGCCAGCATCTTGTGTCCAGCACTGACCAGCTTATTGCTTTTACCAATATGTTTTGGTGATTACTTCTTAGCATTCCATTAATATTCACCTCAGTGATGAGCATTTCTTGATGCAGCTTCTCATGAAATTGTGCAAAACAGGAAGCTCTTCAGTCCACATCACTTTTGTTAAGGGAAGCAGCTTGGGCAGGCAGCTAACAGCTTTTTTCCACCACAAACTGTCGAGTACAGCCGTGGCCTCCCACGCTTGAGGCCCCAGTTTTCAATGGTCAGAAAGTTAGAATACACAAGACTGTAGACACACAAGCCTGCATTAAGTTCATCGATGTCAAGTCATTCAAGTGCAATAAAGTGCTTCAGGAGATGAGTGAAGGGGCTAATTTGTTATTTTAAATAAATAAATAAATAAATCTGAAATGTTCAATCAAACCTTCCCAACATGATATAGCTTGAAAAAATTGCAGATATAAATTCACACATTCACAGTTGTTGAATTCGGGGGGTGGCGGGGGAGAGGTGGCAATGTTACAGTGCAATCCTAGGCAGAGCTATACCCTTCTAAATTCATTGAAGTCCATGGGTTTAGAGGAGTGTAACTCAGCTTCCGATTGCACTGCTCAGTCGGCTATAGCAAAAACAGTGAGGAGTTCTGTAAATCATAGACTCCAATCCATGGGTTGAATCCATACTAAACTGACAATTTCTGCCGATTTCCCCTTTCCCACAACAGACCTCCTCACATTGTTCCCCGGGGTCCCCTCTCACCTAGGAGCAGCATCCCATGGATGAATGGAGATCAGTGGGCTGTGGTGGGAGAGGAGAGGCAGGAAGAAGAAGAAGAAGAAGAAGAAGAAGAAGAAGAAGAAGAAGAAGAAGAAGAAGAAGAAGAGGAGGAGGAGGAGGAGGAGGAGGAGGAGGAGATTGGATTTATACCCCGCCCTTCACTTGGAGTCAGAGGTCATTTCGGGGGGATCGCGGGGGAACACAGTTCCCCCGGGTGAGGTGCAGGGGGGCGGGGCACATGATGAAGCCCCGCCCCTTGCTTCCGGCCGCCCCGCTTCCAGCCCTCATTCAGCCAGGAGGAGGCAGGAGAAGAGGAAGGGTAAGTTGCTTCCTCCTCGCCTCTCCCCACCCCTGCCTGCCTGGGGCCAGGGAGGGCCTTGGCGGGGCTTCCTCGCACTCCCGCTAGCCTTGCAGGTCCACCGCCGGGCCCCTGATGTCAGGGTGTGTGGCATATGCTAATGAGTTATGCTAATGAGTTCCCCTAGCTCTTTTTCTACGAAATGACCCCTGCTTGGAGTCTCAGAGCTGCTTACAAACTCCTTTCCCTTCCCCTCCCCACAACAGACACCCTGTGAGGTGGGTGGGGCTGAGAGAACTCTGACACAAACTGCTCTTTTTCAAGAACAGCTGTGCCAGAGCTTGTGATTGACCCAAGGTCACATCAGCAAGTACAAGTGGAGGAGTGGGGAATCAAACCTGGTTCTCCCAGATTAGAGTCCGTGCACTTAACCACTACACCAAACTGGCTCTACACCAAACTAGAAAATCCCATTCTGCCATTGAAAAAAATGTAGTCTGGATCCAGCCTTTTGATGTGAATACAGAACATCACCACCCGACCACTGCCTGAAAGGTGTGCGTGTTTTCTGCATCTGGAATATACACCATGTATAATATCACCTATTATTTGTTGCAGAACAAACTGATATTAAAAGTACAACTGATGATAAGCACAGCTGCTAGAGGGGCCTAAATGTTGGCACCCCTCTCACTTCTTCAGCAACGAACCTTGTTCTATTTAATCCTTAAGTTAATAGAATTCCTGCCTATTTGAAATGCATTCCTGAATGTCATAATTTATCAGTAAAAAGTTGAAGCTTTCACTTGGTTGGAAACGAAATACAGTGCTAGCAGACATGTGTTGGAGAAGCAGGATCACACCTGTTGTTCTCATCATTGAGTCCCTTATGTTTGTTGAAGCTGTGTGCAGTACACATGCCCTGCTCCCCCTCCATGCATTCACTGTACAACATTTCCATCCACACGAAAATCTTTTCCATATGGTAGTAGGCATCATGTCTTGAAAAACTGCAGTTCTTTTCCAATAAGATTTTCCCTTATTTCTTGCATAATTATTTGTTTTGATTGTATCTTCATATGGATACTTTTAAGAGTTAAGCCTTCTGGACAGTATCAAAACCAGTATTATAAATACTACTAGGAGTAAGGCCCGTTGTGGGAAGAAATACAACGAGATCTAGAAGGAAGCTCCAGGTGAGTGTCCCGACTGTGGCTAATGGGATGGCAGAGGGAAGGGGAAAATAGATGGAGGCAAGCCATGTTTATTTCCTTCTGCTTAGCTATAAGGCAGGGCTGCCTGAAGTCATTTTGCTGCCCCAGGTGGGCAGTATGGGAGGACAACCTCATGGTAACAGGTATGGTTCCCTCCACCCCTGACTTATGTTGATTTGGGGTTATGTAGTGGCAGCTAAGGTAGAAAAGCACCCTCTCCTGTGCCATGTCTTCTGGGTTCCAAGGGTCTGGAAAGCGGTTCCATAGCCAGTCACAGGGTTGGCAACTCTGGGTTGGGAAATACCTGTAGATTTGAGGGGTAGAGCCTTGGGAGGGCAGGGTTTGGGGTGTGGAGGGACCTCAGCAGGATAACATTCCATAGAGTCCATTGCCAAAGCAGCCATTCTCTCCAGGAAAACTGATCTTGGAGATCTCCAGGTGCTGCCTGGAAGCTGGCAAAACTAAGGGGAGGGCCAGACCTGTAGAACTGAGGGGTAGAGCCTGGGGAGGGCAGAGTTTGGGGTGCAGAGGGACCTCAGCAGGGTATAATTCCATAGAGTCCATTGCCCAAAGCAGCCATTTTGTCCTGGAGAATTGATCTTGGAGATCTCCAGGTGCTGCCTGGAGGCTGGCAATGCTAAGGGGAGGGCCAGACCTGTAGATCTGAGGGGTAGAGCCTGGGGAGGGCAGGGTTTGGGGTGTGGAGGGACTTCAGCAGGTTATAATGCCTTAAAGTCCACTGCCCAAAGCAGCCATTATAATAGCTGGGAAATTTTCTGTAGGGGAAATGATGTGCTGTGGCTGGGGAACACAGTGATTTCTGGGAGATCTCCAGGCCCCACAGGGAGACTGGCAACTCCAGTGACCGTTTAAGGGAAAATTGGGATATGTATTTTACCTCAGGTCACATTTAATGATCGCAACAACAAACTGTTTAGAATGTTAGAGGCAAGGGCCAATCAGGCCGCAAATGCAAATGACCTCTGTGTTCTGACTGGCTATTGGGGGGAGCGGAACAGCAAACTGTTTAGAATATTGGAGGCGAGACTCAGTCAATGCAGCCAATGGATAGGAACAGCTTCTGAGTGACAGATCAGGGAGCAAACTGATTTGGGACCATGTGGAATGTTCAGGAGAGTTCATGACCAAAACAGAATTATATATAAGGAGAGATAACCCAGGGGTGTCAAACATGTGGCCCAGGGGCCACATTAGGCCCCAGAGGGCTTCTATCAGACCTGCAGTGGAACTGGCTGTCTCCTGCTGCTGCTTCTAGTTCTGCGGATGCTGCGTCATCATAGGTTTGCAGCTTACAGATACACACCTGAATAGCATACTCAATATTGCAACAGCACAGACATTTTGGTGCAATAATTCAGAGCAAGAGATGTCAGTTATCAGACACTGCTAAATAAATAAAATATTGCAAGAGTGCTAATGTTTTAAGAATGTTTTTATTTTAAGTTAAAAAAAACCTTTGTGTTTGTGTCCTTTATAAAGTTTATATCTCCACTACCTGGCATTACATTTTATGACACACATGGCCCGGCCCAAGAAGGTCTCATTTATGTCAGATCCGGCACTCATAACAAATGAGTTTGACACCCCTGCTATAACCTGTGTTGAATAATGCTTGTTCACTGGAATCTGATCATACCATTTAGACCTCTAGTTCTGATTAGTTTTTTATTCCTACTTTCATTATCCAGATCTTCAGTTTTCCTCCTGTTCAGTGTTAATAGCAGATATTTCAAAGCTCCTTAGAAGTTTTTAAAATTATTATTTCCATTGGCCTCTTTTAGCTTACTCTTGTGTTATAGTTTATTAATTCCCTGTTGCTAAAATATCATATTTTCTTCTAGTTGTTTCAACTACTTTTCTGTGTTCATCAGGGCTATTTTTGGACAGGAACGCACAGGAACGGAGTTCCAGCTGGCTTACAAGTTGGCCACGCCCACACGTACAGCCAAAACCTCTGTGCATGTGTGGCTACAGAGGAAAGGTCTGGAGAGCAACCCCACCGAAGACTCTGAGGCTGGCGGGCCAGGGGGGGGCCCTGGAAGGATTGGGGAGGCTTAAATGCAATAATTCAGAGCAAGAGATGTCAGTTATCAGACACTGCTAAATAAATAAAATATTGCAAGAGTGCTAATGCCTTCCTATGCCTCCCCCGGCCTGTCCAAGGGCCAGCTTGCCCGGGATTCTCACAGCTGCGGGGCACCCGTGCAAGCCAAGGGAAATCAGTTTAAACTGCCTTTCGTTCCCTTCAAGGGAAGGCATGGGGGTGTGGCCTAATATGCTAATGAGTTTCTGCTGGGATTTTTCTACAAAAAACGTCCTGGTGTTCATGGTATTGACAACTCATGCTACCTAATTTAGCATTTATCCTCTGTTAAATTCATCCATCCATCTATCCATCCATCCACTTATTTATTTATTTAAGGGCACTTTTAACCATCCTCTTCAGCTTACATGGACTCAAGGTAACTTTAAAATCTCATCTTATATCATCCAGTGATGGAAAAGCTTACACCCTACTTAAATTACCTTGCAACCCAAAACAGACTTCTAATACTTTACAATATCTGTTGTTGTTTTTAAATTTTTTATTATTTTCTGACTGCAAACACTACAAAAAACAGTACAAACACTAACACTAACCTAAAATAAGCTATACAAGGATCATATATAATGATTAGATGCATATTTAATTAAAGCTCTCTCTATAAAGAAATAGTTTTTGGAATATAGCTAATTTCTACCGCTTCTATTATAGACTGGTAAATATATAATTGAATCAAGTAAATACAAACAATAAGACTCTTAGGCTTATACAATTCTATTAAATCTGTTTCTTCTCTTTATTTTTCTTCTTTTCATATTTCCATTTGACTTTCAGGACTTTTGGGACTGCTACCCCTAATTCTGATTCAGTCTTCTTCTGAGTTACTACCCGCTGTTGATTCCGAATCTCCCAACCCATTTCTTCTATATCTTGTTCGTCTGCTGTATCTTTTTTGTTCGCTGGTTTTTATTGCTGTTCCAAGAACATCTTTACTTTTAAAATAGAGTCTATCTTTTCTTTTTATCTTTGTAGTTAAAGACCAGTCCTTCGGCTGTTATCCATCTGTAGGAAGTGGAGTTTTTCTGCAAAAAGCCGGTTAAATTTTTGTATTGAATCCTCTTCTTTCCTATTTCAAATGGAATGTCTTTTAAGACTCTGATTTCTTCGTCTTTGATTTATAAGGTAGTCCCATTTGTGGCCTTGAGCACCACGTCTCTTGTTGATCTTTTAGAGAATCTTGCCACTATCTCCCCAGGCAGGCTCTTTTTCTTAATAAATTCTGGATATGTCCTGTAGACCAAATCCTGATCGCTTTGCAATATGTCCGCTGTTAAACCTGTCATTGGGGCCAATGCTTCACTTAATATTTTTTTCAGATTCTCATCTTGCTATTCAGGAACACCTTGAAATCTCAGAACATACGCTGATTTTTCCATTTGTACTCTTAAAAGTTGGTCTTTATCAGAGGATCTTTGTTTTTCCATCACCTCCAGTCTTTGATTAGTCTCTTTTGTTTTGGCTTCAACCTTTTCCACTGATTTTACAGTCCCCTCTGTTTTTAAATTCATCTCTTTAAGCTGTTTTTGGATCTCATCCAACTTCTTGTGGAGGTTAGTCATCTGCTCCAGCAGAGGGTGCAATGCAGTAGCCAACTTGTTCGTAAAGTCAATATTTACTTCCAGTTTAGTAGCGGATGTGTTGATCTTGTAGTTCCAGGAGAGTGTCTCGGTCTTGTCACCATCTTTTCTGCCCGCCCAGTCATTGTTTATATTTCAAGGAAAGTTTTCAAAAGTCAGCAAAAGTTGCTTCAAAAGCTCGCTTTGGTTAAATTTGTACTTTGTCTGATTCAATCGACTATCACCGTTTCTCCTAGCCCCTCTCGCTAAAAGAGTTTGCTTAAAAATGTATTGGGGGGGAGATGTGAGCTAGCTCCTTCCCCCTCCGTCAATGCCATTCGGGGCTTCAGATATACACTTTGCCAAATAGCCAGTCAAAAAAGAATTAGCACTCATGCTTCATTCCACGCCTGCTGCAGAAGTAGGGAGAGCTTTATTTTCATTGGATCACTTGTTTGCTTGCCCAGTGTACGCCTCTTGGTGCCATAATGGTGTCGCGGCGATGGGACCTATCGGAGCTCGGAAGTGTCTCATTCCCTTGGCTGCAGCCCCGGGAGAGGCAGCCTCCAGTGCCCCAGGCTGGGAGTCCCCTACAAGGACTCTGGGGGGGGGGTCTGGATCAACCAGCCCCACTCCCATCTGCCACATCACGGACCGCTCCTTTCAGAGCACCAAAGGAGTGCGCCTGCCATGGAAGTTGTCGAAACCGGAAGTCAATATCTGTTGTTGGACGGCCAGTCTCACTCTAGTCCAGGCAATCTAGACCTGGTGCTGTAAGTTGTGGCTGGTTGGCTTAGACTGAGCAGACTGAAATTGAATCTGATGAAGATGGAGGTCCTGTGCATGAGTCAAGGTGGCCCAAAGGTAGGGATCCCATGGCTGACCTTCGACGGGGTGCTGTTGGTACCAGCGCTGGAGGTTAGGAGCTTGAGAGTGCTCTTGGATGCCTCCCTAATGATGGAGGCCCAGGTAGCAGCCACTGCGAAGTCAGCCTTCTATCACCTCCAGCTGATCAGGCAATTTGTTCCCTTCCTTACACGCAATGATTTGGCAACAGTGATCCTTGCAATGGTCACCTTGAGATTGGATTACTGTAATGCTCTCTTGTCCCAGATTCGGAAGCTGCAGGTGGTGCAGAATGCGGTGGCCAGGCTGTTGTTGAGCCTCCCTATGCAGGAACACATTCAGCCTGCGCTAAAAGCATTGTACTGGCTGCCCATAGCATTCCGAATTCACTTCAATGTGCTTGTTCTTACCTTTAAAGCCCTTTATGGTCAGGGGCCTACCTACCTGAGGAATCACCTTTCCCCACATGTTCCCCAGAGAACACTACAATCAGGGTCCCAAAAATGCCTGGACCTTCCGGGCCTTAGAGATGCACAGGGTGGCCAGGGCCTTCTCAGTGGTGGCTCCGCACTGGTGGAAGGAGCTCCCGGAAGACCTCAGGGCCCTGAGTTCTGCAGAGCCTGTAAGATGGAGCTCTTCCACCAGGCCGACTAATGAGCCGCACTTAATAAATTCAGACCCTGGCCCCAATACTATCAATAATATCAACACCATCATCGACAGCTGAGCTCCGCTGAAAAGGCCCAGACTGAGAGATCACCGCAGGGGTCATTTCCTGCAGGAGCACACAGGAGCGGAGCTCTGGCAGTAAAGAGTCCAGGGGGCGGGCACATGCAACAAGCCCCACCCCCTGCTCCCAGCAGCCCTCAGTCAGAGCAAGAAGCAGCCAGGTAAGCTGCAGAGCCCCCCCCCAGCCCCCTGGTCCAAAACAGTCCAGTGGCACCTTTAAGACCAGGTTTTATTCAGGTACAAGCTCTCCCTCCTCTGTGAGGGCAGAACTGCATGCCCCCCCCAATAGCTAGCAATCCAAAACAGTCCAGTGGAGCCTGAGCAGTGGGTGTTGCCTTCTGACACACTTCCGGTGATGTCAGGGGGTGTGGCATATGCAAATAAGTTATGCTAATGAGTTATGCTAATGAGCTCCTGCACCTCTTTTTCAACGAAATGACCCCTGGATCACCGTAAGATTAATTTGCTGACTGTACTCCTATTATGTTGATACTACCAACGCTTCGCCATTGTCATATACTAGCACTTTATGCTGTGCTTCTGACTTATATTTATATTTTGATTTGTTTGTTTTACCTGTCTACAAATTTTTATGTAAGCTGCTCTGAGCCTGCTTTAGCAGGGAGGGTGGGGTATGAATCAAATAAATACATACTTCTTTACAATACAAGATTTTTTTGTTCTGTCTCCAACAGCTTTACCTATCACTCTGTGAGGGAATGACTAATTATGCAATCTATTGGTTACACAGCCTCCTGGCTTTGCAATTCATTAATTAAATGTACTGTCAGTTAATTACACAACTTATTAATTGCACAACTAATTGTACAGCCACTGGTTGTACAAAAAAGCACTAACACAGCATGTTAATTGCACAGAATGTCAATTGCACAGCTTGATAATGTTGTGGAGTATTGACTGTGCAGCCTATTACTTGTGCGCTGTATTAGTCGAATAATTCAGATGGTTCAGGGTATCACATATACATCCCATTAACTGCACAGCCCATTGACAGCACAAAATATCCATTGCACAGCATACTGATTACCTAGGGTATCAGTCATCTAAAGGATTAATTGCCTCTGTGGAGTTATGCTGCCTCTTGGTTGTGTAACCCTTAAATTACAGGGGCCCCAGTCACATGGGCCGGATATCGTGGGGGGGGGAGCCGTGGCTGTTTGCCCCACAGCGAAATAACGCGCGACTGCGCGATCAGGCATCCCCTCGCGGTCCCATCAAGGTCCCGTGGTTAGGGGGGAGGTGCGGATCACACAATGCACCAAAGAAGCGGCGCAGCATGGCAAACGGGGTTGTGTTGTTGTTTTTTTAACCTGAAGTATGCACATGCCCCGTTGGGTGCTTGTGCGCATCCCTGGAGACTTCGGGGGGGGAAACCTTTTCGCAATGGGGCATAGGCGGGCGCCAGATGTCACTGGAAATGCAATCAGACGCCCGCCCTTGCCCCGCGGTTTCCGGAAACTAGTACCTCCGAGGTACTAGTTTTTAACTGCGCATCTTCAGAGGGAAGCCTCGGGTTCGCCACGGGAGCTCTGCGCTTCCCAGATGTGGCTTTGAGATTGCGCCCGGAAAATCCACCTATCTTCCATCGCAGTAGCATGGCTACTGCTCCGTGTGACCACAGCCAGGATTTAGTATATGCACAGTTCAAGTTGCATTTAACACAAGTTGGGTCAGGGGACACCTGACCCAACTTGTGTCCCATGTATCATCTAGTTGAGGCATGAGTATCTTGCCCAGTGGGGAAACACTCTAACTTGTTTGAATAGCTCATCAGTACAGCATCAGCTTTATATTCACAAAATCTCTGATGCAGACCCTTGAACTGCTGGCATTTCAGTGGACAGAGTTGGGGAAGGTCTCCATCAGAGATCTTAAAAAGCCACAGCTCAGTTGGGTATTTGTTCCAAAAATAGGTCATCAATCCAATTAAACACTTGTTAAAATGATCAAGTATTTTTAAAGCAATCACCTTAGCAGAACAAATATATATATATATTAGTCATGAATAGGTTTGATACTTATGCTAATTACAAAGACAACTGAGTTAACTGTAATTATGAAATAATTAAATAATAATGTAAAAGGAGTGTTATCTAATTATTGTAAGTTTTAACCATTTGGCATAACATTTCTATAAATGTGAATGATTTTCAGAACAGTTCTGCTCTACACCTGGTCACTTTAGAATTATTTTAAATTGAAATTGAAATTAAAACAAAATAAACAAAGTAACTGTTAAAAAGAATAGGCAGTTTTCAGCAAAATCAGTACTTTGTGTGCACAGAGCAATATGTGTATGTTCCAGCTTTGGTACAGGCAAATATGTACCCTCAAAAATCTGGGTTTCCAGTTGTGTGTAACAAAATGCAAAATGTCAACCATGTGTGTCAAGAGGATCACACATAATGCAATCTCCCTTCAAGTGTGGTTGGATTGGCATAATTATAAGAAATAACACATAGCATAGTCTCCCCCTGATGTGTGGTTGGAATGCTAAAAATGTATTCTTGAGAGCTATTCTTGAGTTTGTGGAATTGTCACGGCTCAGGTGGGGTGTCACCTGACGCTGCCACCACTCTGGATTTTGGATCCCTTGAGAAGGCCCAGAGCACCCTCCCAAGACCTTCAGACATCCATTTTGGCCAAATAACAGGCGTGAGGACCAGGCAGAGTGAACAATGAAAATAGTTTATTTTATAAGAGGTCAAACAAACAAGGTGCAGAATTATAACAGTAAGTAGGAGAAAAGAAAAGAAATCAAATGCCCTAATGCGTCTAAATATGTACTGTCCCTAGCTCACTATTCCAAGTGACACTAGACTACTCACCCTTCCCTCAGGTCTCTTCCCCACAGCAGCCTCTCCTGGCCCTGTTCCCTGGGGAAAAGAACAGCTTTTCCTGCTGCTCCAGATCTTTTATTCCAAGCCCTCTTCTTTTCCTATTGGTCAATTTTGGCTCCAAAACCTCTCAGGGGCTTCTGGGAGTTGTAGGCCCAGCCTCACCTACTGCTAGCCAGGCTCCCTGGGCCTAGTAGGCCTCTGGTGGCACAGCCCAGATCATGACAGGAATATTTAACAGTATTTAACTTCTGGTGGCACAACCCAGATCATAACAGGAATATTTAACAGTATTTAACTAGAGAACAAATAGGTGATTGAGTTGACACTATATAGGTAGTCAGTTTGGTGTAGTGGTTAAGTGTGCGGACTCTAATCTGGGAGAACCGGGTTTGATTCCCCACTCCTCCACTTGCACCTGCTGATGTGACCTTGGGTCAGTCACAAGCTCCGGCACAGCTGTCCTTGAAAAAGAGCAGTTTGTGTCAGAGTTCTCTCAGCCCCACCCACCTCACAGGGTGTCTGTTGTGGGGAGGGGAAGGGAAAGGAGTTTGTAAGCCGCTCTGAGACTCCAAGTGAAGGGCGGGGTATAAATCCAATCTCCTCCTCCTCCTCCTCCTCCTCCTCCTCCTCCTCTTCTTCTTCTTCTTCTTCTTCTTCTTCTTCTTCTTCTTCTTCTTCTTCTTCTTCTTCTTCTTCTTCTTCTTCTTCTTCTTCTTCTTCCGACCCTGGCCGTTGCAAGACAGAAGATCTTCAATGTGCTATGGTTTGTATGTGAACAGAGCTTATCCACGCTCTGGTAAGTCTCTTAAAACAGATTTAAATGCTTATTCTTCTGCTCCCCCCTCTTTATTTTGTGCTTTCGTTCATGCGTTTGGGAGGGGCCCCTCCCCCGCTGACTTTTTGTTGCTCCGTTGGGGGGGGTAGCTTTCTTTTTAAGTTCTCATGTTCACTTTAACCTGACTCACAGTTCATTGCTGGCCATTCGGCCATGCTCGGCATCCGTTTAAATCGCTTGATCTCCGACGCTTGTCCTGGTCAGCGGCTCTAAGTCCATTTGGACACTCAGCGGCAGGACCATCAGGGCGGAGGAGCACCTCAATTCTCTGGCATCGCGCTGGCGAAGAGGTCGCCCCTCAAAACCCCCATGGCTAGGAGCCTTTTGCCAAGGCTCTGGGGGGGGTTGCGACCCGTCGCACCCCCTCCTACACACTGGTGTGCAGATTACATCCCCGGGAGGTCCAGGAGATGCATCTGCCTGCGTGTTGCCAGAAACCGGAAGTCCTTTTGCCCAGCAGAGCTTCTAATTGGCCATTGGAGAGCTGATTGGCTGTGCAGATTTTAAAAAATATTGCTTTGGCATCTGCTGCCTCCATAGCACAAGGGTCTTTAATGCATGACTGAAGAAAAGCTATGTCTGTGCAAGGAAATATTTTAAACATGGTGTATCTTTTCAAAGGCATCCTGTTAAACAGAGTTTCTGCCTGAAATGTTGAAGAGTTCCTATTAGAATTATTCATAAACTCACTCCCTGCCTCCTCTGACAGCCATTTTGTGGTTGCACCCACCACCATTTGTCAGAATTCCAAAATCCAGAATTCCAAAAGGTTAAGGAGCCCTGAGTATCAAACTAGAATCTAGGAGACATGTTCAGATTCCCACTCTGCCATGGAAACTTGCTGCATGACCCTGGGCCAGTAAACTCTCTCCCAACTCAGCTTCAGAAGGTTGTTGTCATGAGGATAAACGAGAGGAAGGATAAATGATATGGCAGCTGCTTTGGATGCCCATTGGGAAGAAAAATGGGGTATAAATATATAAGCAAACACATCCAAACCCAGAGGTCATTTCGGGGGGGAACGCGGGGGAACGCAGTTCCCCCGGGTGAGGTGCAGGGGGGCGGGGCACATGACGAAGCCCCGCCCCCTGCTTCCGGCCCCTGCTTCCGGCTGGGCGGGAGACCTCCCGGTTTGTCCGGGAACCTCTTGTGGAAACTACGGATCAGGTAAGGGGCCCGAATATCCCCTTCTTCCACCCATTCGCGGTGCTGGGGACCGAAATCAACCCATTCGATAAGGTACCAGAGTTTACCACGTTTCAATTTACAATCAAGGATATCAGCGATCTCAAAATGTTCATCCCCTTCCAAAATGACAGGTGGAGGAGGAGTAACTGCTGGTCTCCAGGGAGACGGGCCAGGATCCTTCTTCAACAGGCTCATGTGAAAAACAGAATGCAGAGCACGTAAATTCTTAGGCAAAACAACATCAACCGCCACATCATTTATGACTTTACGCACTTTGAATGGACCAATGAACTTCCACCCCAATTTCCTGCTAGGCCGCAGCATCTTAATGTTCTTGGTCGAGACATACACAAGATCCCCAGGTTTCAGATCAAACCCCACCACCCTACCCTTGTCTGCCTGGGTCTTGTAAGCAGCCTTGGCTGCGTCAAGTGTTTGGCATAACAGAGGCCATGCTTTTTGCAAGGACATACACCATGTATCAGCATCCCCCACAGGACGTTGGCCCATCCCCTCCAAGAAAGGGAGGGGGGGGCTGTCGTAACCAGAAACAGCTTTATAAGGAGACATGCCCGTGGAGCTATGGACAGTGTTGTTATAACAATATTCAGCAAGAGGCAACAATTCACACCAATCATTTTGTTGATAATTAGTAAAACAACGAAGATATTGCTCCAGGGTCTGATTCACTCGTTCTGTTTGTCCGTCAGTCTCAGGATGATACGCGCTGCTGAGCCCTTGTTCCACCCCTAAAATGGAAAGAAGTTCCCTCCAAAACTTAGAAACAAATTGGGTCCCCCTGTCAGAAATTAATTTAGCAGGTAATTGATGAATTTTCACCACGTGAGACATAAACGATTTCGCCAACCTCTGAGCTGTAGGCAAGGAAGGAAAAGGCACAAAATGAGCTTGCTTAGAAAATAAATCAACAACCACCCAAATAACAGTGTTCCCTTTGCTCGCAGGGAGGTCAGTAATAAAGTCCATGGACACCACTTCCCACGGTCTCGATGGGGTAGGGAGTGGCTGCAGAAGACCAGGAGGCTTGCCCACTCTGGGTTTAGTCAAGGCACAGGTTTGGCAGGACCGAACAAAAGTCAAGAGGTCTTTGCGCATCTGTGGCCACCAGAACTGTCTGCGGATGAGTTGCAGAGATTTAACAAAACTCCAATGCCCTGCCAGTTTCGAACCGTGAGCAGACTCCATCACCTCCCTCCTCATTGAAATAGGCACATACAGTTTGTCTCCAGAATAAATCAGACCTTCAGGGCTACGGACACAATCCGGCAACGTTTTCAGGGAG
>NW_015159711.1:381292-395553 GCF_001447785.1 Gekko japonicus
GCAGGGGCAACTTGTAACTGCGCGGCGTGTGCGTCCAGGAAATTGGCCATTCTAACGTCCAACATTCCCGGCAGGCCTTCCATCACATCCTGGAATGCCCGCATTAAGTCTCTCACCGAGTCTTCCAGTTCTGCTAGTCGTTCCCCGGTAGTTTCCTCCGGGATGGGGTCCCGAGGTCGATAGTCCGGGGGTGGGTCATAGTCCTCTTCCGTTTGGAAGGCTCCGGTGCCCTCCTCATCTTCTGCGTGGCCTCGCGGCCCCGATGGCTCGAACATCCACTCCTCGAGGTCTTGCTTGGAACTCCCCTTCTCCGAGGTAGTCCCCGGCTCCGGGAACAATCCCTTGTCAAACAGACTCTCACGTAATCCGCTCCCCCGACGGGAGTACACCTCTCGGGTGCCCTGAGTGTTGTACATAGTCCAGTCATCCTGCTGTTGAGTCTTCCGCGGACCCCAGTGCGAAGGGGTCGGAGGCGGCCAAGACAGATGTGCAGGCAGGCGGGGAATCGTTCCCCCCACGGCACCCTCCACCGAGGCTGCAGTCGTGAACACCAAAGGAGCGGAGGTATGTGGGACCGATCCTGAGTCCCCCTCCGTGTTAAGTAGGTTTCCCTCAGTTCCGCTCATGATCTTGCCAGATTCGGAACGATAGGAGAAAGAGAGTTCTAACAATATGTTGGATCCCCAAGCATCGAGAATAAATCCACGTTTTCAAGAAAAGCAAAATTTATTTCAAAGCGTTGAAGACATACTCAAACACGTTCTTTGTTAGAACTGGGGATACACAGTTAGGTCAAGCATAATAAAGGAAATTCAAACAGATACAGATCCAATGAATAGCATTCCCGCTGGCGGGCTAATGAAACGGTTGCGCGCCCAGTCCATGGGAACCAGGCAGAACATCAGACAAAACACAGGTGCAGTACTCATGAGAAAAGCAATAGGCAAGCATTACAGCATCTTCTCCCCCACACAACCTCCAGCAGTTATCTTGTGCATTCCAACGCAGGAGCAGGATGATAGAAAACAAGCCGGGTGCAACAGGGAAAGGATATGTACACAGAGGTCACAGAAAACAGAATGGCAGCTTGCTGACACCCGCTTCCAGCCCTCATTCAGCCAGGAGGAGGCAGGAGAAGAGAGAGGGTAAGTTGCTTCCTCCCCGCCTCTCCCCACCCCTGCCTGCCTGGGGCCAGGGAGGGCCTTGGCGGGGCTTTCTCGCACTCCTGCTGGCCTTGCAGGTCCACCGCCGGGCCCCTGATGTCAGGGGGTGTGGCATATGCTAATGAGTTATGCTAATGAGTTCCCCTAGCTCTTTTTCTACGAAATGACCCCTGCAAACCAGTTAAGAAACAGGCAGTAGGACACTTCATTTGTTTTTAACATTTTAACATTGTTTTTAACATTTTTAACATTCTCAAAATCACGATGCAAATGGAAAGAGAACAGCTGGAAAGAGAGCAGCTGCACGTTGTTGTTTTTGCTCTCTTACTGCATTTTTTCAAATAGAAGTACTACCAGGGCCTCTGCGGTACATGGCACAGATACTAGATAAATGAGGCACATGCATTTTAAGGGAGTTGTATCAGAACCAAGTTATAAACTCCTTGTACCTCTTCATCCACTTCTCCGAAGGCAAAACAGGCACAACGTAAGGATGGTGTGTTACCACAAAGTAAGGCCTGCGCACTCAGCACATAAGGTCACACAAAAGAGGCACTGCTCAGAGCTTCGGAGTGTCCTGGCTTTAGAGATGAGGTTGGCAGGTTTAATCTTTTCAGAGGTGGGGCTTGTGATGTGGAACGTTTGGGTTAGGGTTGCCAAGTCCTACCTTCTATCCAGCGGGGGACTCCCAGGTCCTTTCCAGGATCTTCTGCCACATTAGGGGTGCTCTAGTTTTTGGGCAAAACTCTGTGGTTTTTTGCCTTCAAAACTATGGAGTTTGCCCAAAAACTAGAGCATCACCCCCCAACATCCCTGACACAATGATGTCACTTCTGGGTGATGTCAGCTGGTCGGGAGTGGATCCAAGCCCGAGAAACTGGGGGCTGGAAAGACTAGGTTGGGTCCCCTTGTCCAACAAACGATCTAAGGCCTTTCTTCAAGAACGTTTCTCAGTTGTAAGGCTGAGTGTGGGCCACTTTTGGCACCTCACACTCATTGCCTTCTTTCTTAATGATAGGCTTGCCAGCAGGCCTGGAGAAAAATGCCCCTGTCTCTTTTACAGAGGCTTAATGTGTGGGAAAGGACAGGTGAGGCTTTTCATGCCACAGAGGAAATTAACATCACCTGGCACAACAAGCCTCTATTAAAAGGACAGCACATTCTACTCCAGGCCAATTGGTAACCCTAGACCAATGCTCACTTCTGCAAATTCTCTTCCCATTTGGGATGCTGACCTCCAGGTGGGACCTGGGGATCCCCCGGAATTACAGCTCATCCCCAGATGATCTCTGATGGCCAGAGATCATGTGCAGAGATTATTTATTTATTTATTTATTATTCTACTTATACCCCGCCCTCCCCGCATTTGCAGGCTCAGGGCGGCTTACATTCATTAAAACATTTTACAAATATATAAATAGCAATTAAAATCCACTAAAATCCTTGTAAAACAATTCAAGGTCTATCATGCATAGATAAAGATGATGATGAGTACATCCTGCAGGGGGCAGCAGAGGGGACAACTAGTTAGCATGAGATGAGGGAGTTCCTGTTATTTTCAAATAATTTCCTTCCTGTCTCCTGATTTGCTCAATTGTTTTTCCCTGCTCCTGCTGAGAACTGTTAGTTACTGACTCCCTGCTAGCTAGTTAGGAAGTTAGACTTCTCTTTGTCTCTCCTTTTTCTTACAAAGTTTGTTCTCCTTTTAATAAACAAGGTGGCGTACTTGTACATTTTCCAGTTTCTCAATGTTGTTTGCACAAGCCGGCCATCAAGCTGAGAGTTGGTGGTGATAGTGGGGGCGGCATCTAGTTGAACGCCTGGTGGAAGAGCTCCATCTTGCAGGCCCTGCAGAACTGTGAAAGGTCCCGCAGGGCCCTGATCTCCTCCGGGAGCTCATTCCACCAGTATGGAGCCGCCACTGAAAAGGCCCTGGCCCTGGTGATAGCGAGCCTGGCTTCCTTAGGATCAGGGAGGGTCAAATGATTCTGAGACCCCAACTGTAGTGCTCTCTGGAGTATATATGGGGAAAGGCGGTCCCTCAGGCTTTCCTGACTAAACAATGCAAAGTAATAGAGGAAAACAGTATAATGGGAAAGACTAGAGATCTCTTCAAGAAAATTGGAGAAATCAAGGGATCATTCCATGCTAAGCTGGCCATGATAAAGGACAAAAACGGTAAGGACCTAACAGAAGCAGAAGAGATTAGGAAAAGATGGCAAGAATACACAGAAGAACTATACAAGAAGGACCTCAATATCCTTGACAACCACGATGGTGTAATCACTGACCTTGAGCCAGACATCCTGGAATGCAAAGTCAAATGGGCCTTAAAAAGCATTACTAACAACAAAGCTAGTGGAGGTGATGGTATCCCAGCTGAGCTATTCAAAGAGGATGTTGTTAAAGTGCTGCACTCAATTTTTCAGCAAATTTGGAAAACAACAGTGGCCACAGGATTGGAAAAGATCTACATTCCAATCCCAAAGAAGGGCAATGCCAAGGAATGTTCAAACTATCGCACAATTGCACTCATTTCACATGCTAGCAAGGTCATGCTCAAGATCCTACAAGCTAGGCTTCAACAGTACGTGGATAGAGAACTACCAGAAGTACAAGCTGGGTTTCGAAGAGGTAGAGGAACTAGAGATCAAAGTCCTTAAAGAGATGGGAGTGCCAGACCACCTCACATGTCTCCTGAGAAACCTGTATAAGGGTCAAGAAGTGACAGAACAGGATATGGAACAACTGATTGATTTAACATAGGAAAAGGAGTACAACAAGGATGTATATTCCCCCTTTGCTTATTTAATTTATATGCCAAGTACATCATGCGAAATGCTGGCCTGGATGATTCAAAAGCCGGAATTAAGATTGCTGGGAAAAACATCAACAACCTCAGATATACAGACTAATGGCAGAAAGTGAAGAGGACCTGAAGAGCCTCTTGCTAAGTGTAAAAGAGGAGAGCGCAAAGGTTGGCTTGAAACTCAACATCAAAAAACCTAAGATCATGGCATCCAGCCCTGTGGCGAAATGGGGACCCACCCTCAAACCTGGGACACTGAATAGCCATTCTGCGGCTCAGAAGCCCCTGTTTTTGCCTGCCCACCCTGCCTGGTGGGGCTATTTCCTTCCTCAGTCACTGCCGCCACTCACTGAATGGACACTGCCTTCTTAGAGGGACAGTGAGACCCCTCTGGCTGATTTCCCAACCTGGGAAAGTGTATATCTCAATCTTTGGGTGCCCCCTGGAGAGTTGGCAACTCCCTGATTTGGGCCCGTTTGCGTTCCCTGACCTCCCTTTGCCTCTGGTAATGTCCTGAGCAGGGAGGACTATGTGGTCAAAGCTCTACCAGGCTTCATAACTTCAAAAAGAAGATTTATTTTAACTATGTACAAGTTAGGCACAGAAAACAAACACAATCTAAACACAATACTCTGTCCCCTACACACACCCATCCTACCTCTATAGTGGGTGGCTGCAGGCCAGGATTTGCTTTCCCCATTCTGTTGTTGGAGAGAAACTCCAGCCCTCTTCAGGACTGGTCACCAATGCTGCTAATCCTCCTGGCTGTCCACCGAGTGTTGGTAGCAGGAGTCCCACCTGTATGCACCCCCTTGAAGCTGCTGCTCAAGCTCAGGCAAAGGCCAAGGCTAGGCTGAGTCTACAAGCCTCCCTTGAGGGCCAAAACCTTTTATCTGCCAGGCTCTGCCCCTGGGGTGGGTCCATACTTTCCCGCACTTTTCCCCTAAAGCTTCTGGGAAAGTTAGGCAGGGAGGTGTGGCAGTTCCATTGTTCCCTATGGAGCGCCTCCCCCCTCCAGAGGACTACCCAACTGGCAGCCCCATTTTAAGGTACTGCTGCCTCTGCCTGGCAGCCATTTCATTACAGGCCCCATCACTCCTTGGCGTATAGAAGGAGAAGTCGTGGAAACAGTGACAGACTTCACGTTCCTGGGATCCAAGATCACTGCAGACGGTGACTGCAGCCATGAAATTAAAAGACACCTGCTCCTTGGGAGGAAAGCGATGGCAAACCTAGACAGCATATTAAAAAATAGAGATACCACCCTGCCAACAAAAGTCTGCATGGTCAAAGCAATGGTATTCCCAGTAGTACTGTATAGCTGGGAGAGTTGGACTATAAGGAAGGCCGAGCGCCGAAGAATAGATTCTTTAGAATTATGGTGCTGGAGAAGACTCTTGAGAGCCCCTGGGACTGCAAGGAGATCAAATCAGTCAATCCTAAAGGAAATCAACCCTGTTCCCTGGAAGGCCAGATACTGAAGCTGAAGCTCAAATACTTTGGCCTCCAAATGAGAAGGGAGCACTCACTGGAGAAGACCCTGATGCTGGGAAAGATTGAAGGTCAAAGAAGACGGGGACGGCAAAGGATGAGATGGTTAGACAGTATTGTTGAGGCAACGAAAATGAAATTAAGCAAACTCTGGAGCACGACGGAAAACAGGAGGGCCTGGCGTGATGTGGTCCATGGGGTTGCGAAGAGTCCGACTCCACTGTGGTACTGAGCAACATCAACATTGTTGCAGAGCAAATGCATGCAGCAGTTCATCCAATACAGAATGGGATGTTACAAGTATGTATGAATGTTACTAGTTTCGTCTGCAAACTGTTGGAGGAGCTATGTGTGAGTTCACTAAAGGTTACCACAGAAATAAGTTGATTTGTTGATGTTGTACCAGCAGGTGGAGCCAGAGACTCATGTTCTTTTGACCCAAGTAAGGTAAAAAAGTGCAAGAATTTCTGTTGGTGGGTGCAATTCATGCAATCTGAAGTATTAATATAATAGCTGAGGTGATTTCTACTTTTTCTCAACAAATGAGAAAAAGAGCATGACTGTTTTTGTTTTTTTTTAAATCTGGCATAGAATAACTCTTCACTCAGTCTGAGGGTTGCCAGCTCTGGATCGAGTAATTCCTGGAGCTTTGCTGAGAGATGGGGGCTCTTGGAGCAGGAAGGGAGCTCAGTGGGGATGTGACGTCATAGAATCCGCCCTCTGAAGCTGCCATTTCCTCCAAGGGAACTGATCTTTGTTACCTGGAGATTAGTTGTAATTCCAGGAGATCTCCAGGCCCCACCTGGAGGTTGGCCACCCTAGTCTCAGCCAGCAAGGCATGCCTTGGCCCTTGCTTTTAGGTGTCAGTCCTCAAATCTGTGGATTCATAATAGACAAAGTGCTCCCAAGCATGTGTGGAGTGCCTTTCAATGTTCCCCTCCACCAGCATTTCATGTACGTGTGACTCAAGATGCTGTTGTCAAGCTGCAGCCTTCAGAAGCTGAAATTCCAAAGCAGAGAGCCAGCGTGGTGTAGTGGTTAAGAACGCCAGACTCTAATCTGGAGAACTGCGGGTTTGATTCCCCACTCCTCCACATGGAGCCAGCTGGGTGACCTTGGGTCAGTCACAGCTCTTTCAGAGATCTCTCTCAGCCAAAAAGTAAGTCTAGCTCACCACTTGAGTGGTACATAACACTAAAGGGCTAGAACTTAAGGCTGCCAGACAATCTCCGGATCTCCTGGCTATACTACACACACTGCCAAATGATAATTATTACTAGTCCAAAGCAGGATCAGGGCCATCAGAAAGAGCTTTCAGGAGGATGCTCTGGTGAAGAATCCCTTCTCACCAGGACAAAGAAAGGTGTCCAAAGCCAACGGAGAAGACAAATACTTGAACCAGAGACTATTCTCTGTCTTCTAAGTTGAGCAGTCTAGAAAGCTTGGGGGGAGGAAATGATGTAGGGTAATATAAATAAAAATATGAGTTAGAAAAATTATTTGTCTCCAGTTTGTCTTGACCAATTATGTGGTTTTCATCAGAAGATGTCTTGATTTTAAAATACAGGAGACATTATGGGAGCTTCCAGGGTACAGATCTTTGGGGGGGGGGGATCTTTATTTTCCTATCCAGGCAGGCAATCAAGGGTTTTGGGGAACCATCCAACAACCTTGATTCTGAATTGCAACAGTGATCTTTAGCTTCAGGGCTTCCCTTGCTGATTTTGTAATTTTGTCAGTGCAATATTTGGGGAAAACGTTGCTACATTCTTCAGGGAAAGTGCCCACAGTTTCACAACAGCAGAAACCAATTCAATGACCTAATACCACCTGCCTGGAAGCCTCACTCATGTGAACAAACATGGTGCAGAAATGGTGTCATGATTTGCTATTCGGAGCAAGGACTGGGGATTTTTGGATTCTAGTCGTCAGACAGCTGTGAAGTTTACCATGTGATCTTGGGCCAGACACTCTTTCTCAAGGTCACCTACCTCACAGGGGTGTTGTGAGGACAAAACCATGTAAGACCCTCTTGATTGCCTTTTGGAAAAGTTTGGGATAAAATACAACACATGGAGGTCAATGGTGGGGTCTGCTAATGTGATCCCAGTTTCTTCTCTGAGCATTAATAATATCCTGAGACTCACGTGAACAAAGTTTGAGTGTAGTCTTTCTCATGATTCTTTGCAAAGGACTTGGGGAAACTTATTTCAACTTCATTGTGCCTTTTTGATAAAGCTGACACCCCTGTACAAGAAATACCTGCCACATATTCTTTCAGGCTTTTAAATCTTACTCCTTTCAAAATCAAGCTTCACCTTGACCAAAAGTCCCTGCAGGTGGAAAGTTAGTGCCTCAGGGGGGAACTAAGCTGTAAGCATGATTTTTGATGTGCTAGTATTGCAACATGCAACTTACTCCTTTCAAAATCAAGCTTCACCTTGACCAAAAGTCCCTGCAGGTGGAAAGTTAGTGCCTCAGGGGGGAACTAAGCTGTAAGCATGATTTTTGATGTGCTAGTATTGCAACATGCAACTTGTGTCTCTTACACGCACATTTTGTCTGTCACTATACGATGCCTTTTTTTCCAGAATGCAGCTCTCTGTGGCTCTTCTTTGTCTTCAGGAGCAATCACTTCACCAAAACCCATCTGAGGAAGCTTGGTCGTTTGCTGCAATGATCTGTATAGCAGATAAGACCTTGGGAGACCTGGGTTTCAATCCCCACTTTGCTATGAAGTTCCCTGGGTGACCTTACCTAGTTACCATTGAACCAACCTCACAAGGGTGCAATGAGGGCAAAAGGAATGCATTCTGCCCCAAGCTCCTTGGAGAAAAGTTTTTTTCCCCCCTGCCATCATGTCAAAGCTTATTTATGGTGGCCCCTGGTGGTGCTTTCAAGGCAAGAGATGTTCAGAGGGGAGGGGTTGCCATTGCCTGCCTCTGCGTCACAACTGTGGTATTTCTTGGAGGTCTCCCATCCAAATACTAGCCGGGGCCAACCCAGCTTAACTTCCAAGATCTGATGAGATTGGGCTAGCCTGGGCTGTCCAGATTAGGGCAGAGAAAAGGTAAGATCATTAATAATTGTAATGCTACATCTCACTGCCCATTCCTGTAGTAATCGTTCTTATTTTTGCTCCTGTACTCCATTTGTGAAATACACTAGCTTCTATATACGAGAGCAGAGCCTTCACATCCACTTATACCAACAGTACCACATTTTTACAAATACCCCTTTACACAGGGACATTGCCCTTTTCCAACAAGGATGGGCGGACACAGTTCTTGTTTGAGTCAGCAATAGGTGGCAGACATTGAGGTTGGCAGGCTGACCAGTTTCAACCAGGTTCTGCAAAGATGCCATCCTCATGAAGAATATGGGGCATATAAGAGAAAGACCAAGACTGAATCAAGTTGAAGAGAAATCACCCAACACCTTCACATTAGCCTGATACCACAGTATAGGCACTGTTTTCTCTTCCATATCACCCAACATGGATGGATCTGTGCGTATGAAGACATGAATGAGATCCTTCTACCCTATAAAAATCATGTATCTCCTTTCTCACTGTCACTCCTTAAAAGATCACAGATTTGTTACAGGATTTAACAGTGCAGTCCTAAACTGAGTTACACCTTTATTTAGGATTGCACTGTAATCCCTGGGGTGAGTGGAGGCACCTTTTTTCTTATATCTGTACATGTGCATGAGCAGTAAGCAGCTGTCTGCAGCTTGCCAGCTCATACTTTGTAGCCACTGCAGTTTATCTGCCACTGCTATTTTCTACTATATCTTTAGCCAAGAGAACAAACACCATCTTGGCTCTTAAATCTCCAGTTATCACAGAGTAAACAAATACAGCGGGCAGAGTGGAACTTTTCTCAGCGTGTCATAATGGAGAGAGGGAAAGCCAAGGCAAAAATCCTTTGGATGTGGAGTGTTGCATGTGTTGATTTCTTAAATTAAAACGTAAATTAAAAACCATTAAGGCAGGAAGAAAGTTCATTTCCCAGCCTGCTTCTTGCTACACTAGTTTTCAGTTGGCAGGCAGCTTTATTGCACTTGAGAGCTTTTAAATAACCCTCCCCCTTCTTCGTGCAGTGGTACAGTCCAGTCTGTGCCAACGCCTTCCCTCATTGTTCAGCCCCTTGTGTAGACCAAGCCAATAACAGACTAACCCATGGAGTGTGGACAATGGGTGTAACGATTCTGAGGACAACAGCAGGATAGTTTGGCTGTAGGAAAGGTCTCACAAGTGGCCCAGATCTGAATATACCAAGCTGAATATAGTCCACCAGCTCACACTTCTTTCTGCAGCCTGTTCTGATCTACAGTGCAATCCAAAACAGAATAAGTGTAAAGTGATACACACTGAGGCAAAAAACCCTGATGTCAAGTGTAGGCTAATGGAGTCTTGCTAAAACTGAAAAAGATCTTGGGGTCATAGCAGATAGCTCAATGAAAGTGTCAACCCAGTGTGCCACAGCAGTGGGAAAGGCAAACTATGTGTTAGGGATTATTAGGAAAGGGATTGAGAACAAAACAGATGATATTATAATGCCCCTGTATAGACCTGTGGTGCAGCCTCATTTGGAATACAGTGTGCCGTTCTGGTCACTGCATCTCCAAAAGAGACACTGCTGAGCTGGGAAAAGTGCAGAGGAGGGCGACCAAGATGATTAGGGGGTTGGAGAACCTTTCCTATAAGGAAAGGCTGAAGAGTCTGGGACATTTTCAGTTTAGAAGAGAGATGAATAAAGGGGGGGGTGTTATGTCTTGAGAGACATAATGGTAAAAGCTTGAGCTACCATAGCTCATTATGCGGATTGTAAATACTGACCAATGGTGTGTATTCTGGAGGGAACGGGTTTGATTGGACGTCATGTAACGACTGTGATTGGATGTAACAAACCTAATGTGCTATAGGGGTTCCGAGTGTCGAATTCCTTGGGTTCCAAATTGACGAACACGGGGTGCACCCAACGAAATCAAAGGTGTCGGCAATACACAATGCCCCCAGACCACAGTCACAAAAAGAGCTACAGTCCTTCTTAGGACTACTTAATTTTTATCACTCATTTATTCCCCACAAAGCGTCTGTGGCACAGCCCCTCCACCAACTGCTGAATAAAGGTGCCAAATGGGTATGGGGCCAGTGGCAGGAGGCCGCTTTCCGAAATGTAAAAGCTCTCCTCACGTCCGATGCAGTACTAACACATTTTGATGAAAGTAAAATGTTGGTTTTAGCAGCCGATGCCCAGATTGACAAAGAAGGTTTGGCCATAATTGCTGCCGTGAAGAAGTTTCACGATTTTGTATATGGGCGCAGGTTCCTAATCGTGACTGATCACAAGCCTCTCTTGGGCATTTTTGCTCCCGACCGCCCAACCCCGAACATTATTTCCCCTCATATGCTCCGCTGGACGCTTTGCTTGTTGGCATACGAGTATGATTTGGAACACAGGCCTGGGAAGGCTATCGGCCACGCTGATGCTCTAAGTCGATGTCCCCTGCCGGAGACTACTGATCCTTCTTCGGCGCCAACGGCAGATGTGTGTCTTCTTGACGAACTTCCTCAGTCTCCCCTGCGGTCCGGGGAAGTTGCTACCGCAACGAAAAAGGACTCTGTGTTAGCACGAGTATTGAACTGGGTGTTGAGGGGGTGGCCGAGCGCCGTTGTTGAACCAGAGTTTAAGGCATACAAAATGCGGCAAACTGAACTCTCGATCTCCAAGGGCTGCATTCTCTGGGGAAATAGGGTGGTAATTCCTCCAAATTTGCGGGGGAGGGTGTTGGAGTCCCTGCATTCAGGTCACCCAGGGATTGTCCATATGAAGGCACTGGCCAGAGGGTACTTATGGTGGCCAGGGCTGGATGCGGACATTGAAGAAAGGGTTCGAGGCTGCTACACCTGCCAACAGTCTCGTCCTGAACCAACACACGCCCCACCTTTAGCAATGGAGAGAGCTGAAAAGCCTTGGTCAAGGCTACATGTTGACTTTGCGGGGCCAATACATGGGCAAATGCTATTGGTGGTGGTGGATGCACACTCGAAATGGCTCGAGGTAGTCCCCATGCGGAGCACAACTTCGGCGAACTTAATAAAGGCTTTGCGCCAATTGTTTGCCACCCATGGGCTACCGGAAGTGCTGGTATCAGACAACGGCCCTCAACTTACCTCTAGAGAGTTTGCAGACTTCCTAGAGGGCTACGGCATCTGACATGTCACAACAGCACCATTCCACCCAGCCTCAAACGGCCAGGCTGAGCGCATGGTGCGAACGGCAAAAGAGTCCCTTGCTAGGCTGCCAGGCGATGACTGGGACTACAGAGTGGCTGAGCTCCTGTTGTGGCAGCACATCACGCCCAACTCTGCCACAGGGAGAAGCCCGGCCGAGCTTCTCATGAAGCGCAAGCTAACCACCTTGCTTGATCGGATGCATCATGACTTGGATGCCAGCAGAGAGAAGGAGGCTGAAACTCCAGAGGCCGTAAGAGAGTTCCAGCCCGGGGACTTAGTATTCAGCAGAAACTACGCTGAAGGTTCCAGCCGAAGTCACCGACCGACTGGGCTCACGAATGTATGTGGTCCGGCTACCAGATGACTGCAGGGTACGCCGCCACATAGATCAACTCAGACAACGATGGGCTCCCGCGAGTCATGAGTTCAAGTCTGGAGTGGTTCCCGAGCCTTGGGAGCAGTCCCACTTGCCTCCGGACGAGGTGAGTGCTGCTGGTTCTCGACTAGAACCAGAGTCAGGGCAGACCCCTGCACTCTCCGACCCTACCGAGCCAGGTGGCCCTGCAATGCCAGGCGCTGACCCTGGGCCAGTCCCCAGTCCTGACGAAGCCCCCACACTTCGCAGGTCCCAACGAAACTGACGGGGCCCTCCCTATCTTTCAGACTATCAGTGTGATGCCATCTAAGGGGGGAGGAGTTGTTATGTCTTGAGAGACATAATGGTAAAAGCTTGAGCTACCATAGCTCATTATGCGGATTGTAAATACTGACCAATGGTGTGTATTCTGGAGGGAACGGGTTTGATTGGACGTTAAGTAACGATTGTGATTGGATGTAACAAACCTAATGTGATTGGTTGTTGTGCAACATTGTAGGTGTGGCTATCTCAGCCAGAATTGTATATAAGTTGTCGTTTTGCCTATGGAAGTTGTGTAGCTGGTCTAGCACCTATAAGGCTGAGCCTTCATGCTGTTATCACTGAAATAAAGCTGAAATCACTTGTTGAACTGTTCCTCCGAGTTAAGTGTCATACTTAACAGGGGGGACATGATAGAAGTATATGAAAATATACACTGAGTATAGAGTAGACAGAAAAAACTTTAGATGGCTTTAAAAGGGGGTTAGACAGATACATGGTGGATTGGTCTATCAGTAACAACTAGCCAGGGTGACTACGTGGAACCTCCACATTAATTGAATCCCAGTGCCAAGAGGCAACATCAGGGAAAGGCCTCGGACTCTATGTCCTATTGTTGCACCTCCAGAGGAACTGGTTGGTCACGTGTGAGACAGGATGCTGGGCTCTTTTTATGTTCATAGATATACCTTCTAAGTCTGTTAGAGTCAATAGGCTTGGAAGAGTGATAGCATTGCTATTGCTCCAGTGTTAGGCCCCTGCCACACAAGGGAAGAAGGGACGGCCAAAGTGCAGCTTTTAAAAAGCCGCACCTAAATAGGCACGCGGCGGCGGGATCATACAGATCCCCTGAGCCGCTGTGCATTTGCTCCCCAGCACGATCAGATGCCGGGGAGATGGGGAGAAAGGCACGGGAGTCTGCTGAACTGCACATGTCGGAGCATGCGCAGTTCGGCAAGGAGCCGGGGATGCGCCGGCGAAAGAACACGCCGGCGATCCCACGGCCAGCGTTGCTGCAGCTGTTTGAAAAGAACCACCTCGGGAGGTGGTTCTTTTTTGGTGCGGATCATCGCTGGAAGGGCCGGATCGGGGACGGAGACGGTACGCTTCCCAGATGTTGCGGTGGGATCGCGCCCGTTTGCTCCGCCCCCGTTCCGTCCCTCTCCCGGCCCTAATCCTCTCATGTGGACAGGGCCGTTGATGACCTTTTTCGTGTTTTTTCCCCTTGTTTGGAGGAATTAGGGTGCAACGGGATGCCAAACGCACCAGTGTATTTCTACTTGCCCACTGACATTGAACAAAAAGATACTGGTGAGAAAAGGCCTTTAAAATCATGGCATGGAACATCTCCTTTTCTCCCACCACCCCTTGTAACATTTTGTCTACTTTGGAAATACAAATTCAAGCAAGAGATATTTGTCAATTGGAAGAGAATGAACTAGCAAGGGACCGTGCATATAAGAATTTACTGAGAACATGAGGTAAAACTACCCAATTTGGCTTTATTTGACTGTACACCATAGTGTATCACCTCAAATTTATCTCCAAAATTGTTAATACAATGACTGTCGAGTAATGTCTGTTGAGCGATGGCGAACCTAAACAGCATGATAAAAAGTAGAGACATTACCCTGCCAACAAAAGTCCGCATGGTCAAAGCAATGGTATTCCCAGTAGTCATGTATGGCTGCGAGAGTTGGACTATAAGGAAGGCCGAGCGCCAAAGAATAGATTCTTTTGAATTACAAGAAGGGGACCCGCGATACTCGCGGGGGGGGAGAAGAGCCCCGTCTCCTCCACCCCCCCACCCCTCGATCTCCCCGAGGCAGGGGCCTCTCTTCTCCGGCCGCCCTCCCTCCCTCCCCCCTCCCTCCGGGGGGGGAGGAGGAGGCGGCGGCGGCAGCGAGGCCTCTCCTA
>NW_015159711.1:395821-403760 GCF_001447785.1 Gekko japonicus
CCGCCACACGCCATGGCCCTCCGCGCCGCACTCCCCGCCATGGCCCCCGCTGCCTGGGGCCGCTCACCCGCCGCTGCTGCCGCCATGCTCCCGGGCTTGAGCTCTTCGCCCAAGGGGGACGCGGGGGGGCGAGGCAAGGCTCGCAGCCACCACAGCCCCCTCCCGCCCCGAGGCGCCGAGCGCGTCATGGCGGAGGCGAGCGGGCACGTGCGGCCAAAGCGAGCCTTTTCTCTCCCCCCCTGCCTTTCCGGCGGCGGCGGCGGTCACAGAGCGTTTCCTGCGCATGCGCAGGGGACGCTCTGTTTCGGGGGGATTTAAACATCCCCACGATTTCCCCCCCACATTTAAGATTTTTGTGCACACGTGGGGACTGCCCCACGTGTGCTTAAACCTCCCCCTGCCCCCCAAGTGCCCCCTCTGTGCTGATTTAGATATCCGCACAGAGGGGGCTACTTCGGTATTAGTATAAGGATGGTGCTGGAGAAGACTCTTGAGAGTCCCTTGGACTGCAAGAACAAATCAGTCAATCCTAAAAGAAATCAACCCTGACTGTTCCCTGGAAGGCCAGATAATGAAACTAAAGCTCAAATACTTTGGCCACCAAATGAGAAGGGAGCACTCACTGGAGAAGACCCTGATGCTGGGAAAGATTGAAGGTCAAAGAAGAAGGGGACAACAAAGGATGAGATGGTTACACAGTGTCATAGATGCAATGAACATGAAATTGAGCAAACTTCAGAGGACAGCGGAAGACAGGAGGGCCTGGCGTGATCTGGTCCATGGGGTTGCGAAGAGTCGGACTCGACTGTGCGACTGAACAACAACAAACGTCTTTACTGTGTTGGCCTATAAGGGTTCTGTGAATCTTGCCTGGTATCAGAGAGATACAAGGAAGAATGCTGGCCTTTGTAGTTCCAGCGGAGAAACACTATTTATTTATTTTCTTATTCTTATTCAGAGGAACTAGAGCAATTACCAGGTTAAAACCAATTAATATCAGAGGCACAGTGTATTTCTAATTGCCCATTATATTAAGTATACTGAGATGCTGGCAAGATAAGGCTTTGAAAAGCATGGTATGGAACATCTCTTTTTCTCATCTCACCATATTATTAATATCCAGTCTGGGGAAGAATTCTGAAGAATTCTTACAGTCCTGAAGAAGCTTATGCGTAGTTTTGTGTCACTGTGTGCTATGCGCTGTCAAGTCACTTCTGATTTATGATAACCTCCAGAGTGTCCTATCATTGACAGCCTTGTTCAAGTCTTTCAAACTGAAGGTCATGAGTTAATTCACCTCATGTTAGGACTTTCTCTTTTCCTAATGACTTCAACTTTTCCTACCATTATTGTCTTTTCCACTGAGTCATGTCTTTTCACGATGTGACCAAAGTATGATCACCTCAGCTTAGTCATTTTAGCTCCTAGGGAAAATTCAGGGTTGCTTTGATCTTGTGGTGGAAAGTGCCATCAAGTCACAGCTGACTTATGGCAACCCTGTAGGGCTGTCAAGACAAGAGACAAGTAGAGGTGCCCCTGCGTAGCAGCCATGGACTTCCTTGCTTAACTTCCAAGATCTGACAAGACTGGACTATCCTGGGCCATCCAGGTCAAAGCTGGAGAGCTGATTTGATCTAGAACCTATCTATTTGTCTTTTTGGCAGTCCATAGTATCCATGAAGCTCTTCCAAGTCCACTGTAGCTGGTCTTAATAAAGATATTATGTAGATGGTGATTTCTTTCTCTGACACCTACTAATAGCAATTGTATGTCTTCCTCTGTGATCAGTCCCCCTCTCTACCAGAGCAACATGTGCTTTTTAGAGCCTCCCCCTTTTTTGTCTGAGTGTATAGCCATCTATGCACTAACCATAACTCATATTCAAGCATTAGACACATCTGTGTAAGCAAGGCTCTGTATGGCGTGAGAGCTGCTGTGAAGTGCTTTGGACACTACACAAACATCTTTGGACACTACATGAAGAATGCTTCAGGATCAATCTAAGGGCCTATCTAGTCCAGCATCCTGTTGCTACCCGCTGTGCTGAGAAGCTCACATAATGAGCACGAGGGCAACATCTCACCCTCTCATGTGGGAGTGGAGCTGTGGCTCAATGGTAGAGCATCTGCTTTGCATACAGGAGGTCTCAGGTTACAACCCCAGCACCTGTCATTAAAAGGATCACATAGTGAAAATCCTCTCCCTGAGATCTGGGAGGTCCACTGCCAGAGTAGACTGTTAGAACTTCGATAGACCAACAGTCTGGCTCAGTTTGAGAGCAAAAATTCTACTTTGTGAGCTACTGGCATTAAAGTTGTGAGCAAGTGATTTGGCTACTGCCTTATTTATTTATTTATTTATTTATTTATTAATCAGATTTATACCCTGCCCTCCCCCGTAGGGCTCAGGGCGGCTAACAGGCAAAAATATTTGCAACAATAAAACATAGTTCTCAAAGTTAAAAACAGTAAACATTTAAAAAAACAATCCTAATACAAGTTAATTTAGTTTGCTCTGGAGTCATCCTTCCTGAGCTAAGACAAAAATATGTGAGCCAGAGGCTAAAAAACTGTGAGCTAGCTCACACTAACTCAGAGGGAATACTGGTCCCCATCACCTAGTATTGAGAGCTATATTGCCTGTGAACATGGAGTTCAATGTAGCTATCTTGGCTATTGGCAATTGACAGAGCTGCCCTCCATGAATTTTTCAGATCCTCTTTCAAAGCCATCTAAGGCAATGGTTGTAGCACACTGTGCAGCAGTAGCTCTGTAAATTAGTTATGCAATGTAGCTTCTACTTAGGTATCACAGCCAATCTGTTGACAGACCTGTCCTGCATGAATACGTCTAATTATCATCATCCAGTCCCCATTCCCTCTGTTACAAAAGTATGGAATAACATCTTTGGTTCAGTGCAAATTATGATAGTGTCCCTGCATGCCCTCCTATGGGATCATCAACAACTAAGGATTATGTCAAACTCTTTGGAAAATGACTGTCTACCCTTGTGCCCTTGGAAAATATTCTGGCTTGTGTTGGAAGGCTATGCTGCCAAAGGGTGGTATTACTGAACAGTAAACGAGTGTCAGGGTCACATGCTGGTCAAAAAGTCCCTTAGATGATGAAACTGAAACTCCAGCTTTTGCTCTTGAGTTACTCCCAGCATTACAAGCAATTCAGTGATGCAAGGAAGGATGCCTGGCTAGTGGGGAGGCAAGGCTCAATCAGTTAATCAGTAGGATTCACACACTAAATCTTTAATCACTGATTATGAAGAGAGGCTCAAAAATTATCTCCCCCCCCCCCCATCAAGGTTTGATATGATAGAGGGTTTTGTAGAAAGTGGCTTAGGAGACATCTTCCTGATAACAGGAGAACCTCTTGTTTAAGGGTCTCCGCCTCCTCTTGTCTCCTCCTCTGGTGTTATTCAACAGTACTTTTCCTTGAACCTCAGCCTGAAACACTGGAAAGTCTTCAGAATGCATTGCTGATTGCTTAGGAAGCAAAAAGTTCCTGGGACACAGGTGAACACCTGCAACTGTGATGAACAAGAAGACCAGTCTCATGACCAATAAGAAGAGCTCGGACCAACATGTTTTTTGTGATACTGCGGAGATGATATGGGCGTGGGGTTTTGCATTCCCCTGGGTGCCAAAGTAAACAATGAATGAGGGGAAAATTAAGACACGCCTCTGTCTCCACCTCTTAGAAGTGATGGGCCACCATGGGGCCACCCCTTTCTAGCAGAAACGGAGAGATGGCCAGAGGAAGACACGCTTGGTAACAGCTTTCCTTTTTGAACAGCTTTTTGTTGCAGGCCAGAAAAAGCCTGTTCTGTTTAAGGTCCTCATGCTTTGAGGATGTCTTGAGGCTCCCAAAGGCCTCACCATGCCCTCCCCTCCCTGTCACTGGCTTGTGAGCTTTTCAACCCTCAGACTCCTAGGACTGAAAGGCTCACAAGTCTGTGAGAGGCCTGCCTCTGCAACCTTCCTGGATCTGGATAGGTAGCTATGAAACTGCAGCACTTGCTTGCTAAGAAACTGAGCTAAAACTAGAAGGACGGAAGGGTGGTAGGGTGGCAGTTTGTAGCTGTTCTGTTGGCAGCAGAGGATAGGACTCGCAATAATGTGTTTAAATTAAGGGCAGAAAGGCACCGGCTGGTTATCAGGAAAAACGTTTTTACAGTAAGAGTTGTTCAATGGTGGAATCAGCTGCCTAGGGAGGTGGTGAGCTCCCCCTCACTGGCAGTCTTGTTAGCCAAATTGCCTTAATTTATTAGTAAATGTGGGGAATTATGAGTATAAAATGGCAATAGGCATATAGCATGGATCATGACCTGTGTATACGGGAGTTTGATTTCCCAGTCCTAGAAATAGATGCAGAGGCTGGATTACTAAAGCAATGATTTCTTTACTGAAGGATTCTTAAACATAGAAACATAAAATCAAGCATTCACACACACAATACAGAACTAAGAAAGCAGAGGTGACTGATAGCTAATAGAGGGGTCAGTTATGGGGTGATACTACCTGTCCAGACATGCAGAGGTCCACGAAGAAGGGATTATGGCCTAAACCCCAAAGGTTATGAGGTGGACTGCCAGTTGGTATCAGGGCAGAGGCGCACAGTCTGAAGCCATGTGCATAGGTGTAAGAATGCAAATATCTTAGACAAATATATGGAGACAGGAATGAGAGGATTATTCCAAAGGTATTTCCTGACATATAGGTGACACAGGAGATGGGGATGGAAACATGCAACATACTTCATTCATGACAATAGCACAGACCAGAGGCTCTTTGTCTCTCCCTGCCTGTACATTTGACAGACAAAAGACTAGCCATTTGGTCAGTGGAAGGTGCCTGAGGCAAGGACAGAGACTTGCCCATTCTAGTCCTTTTTGGACTGAGTTTACAGGCAATGTTCCCTCTAAGCTGTGGAGTCTTGTGAGCAAAAATTCTACTTTGTGAGCAACTGGCATTAAAGCTGTGAGCAAGCAATTTGGCTACTGGATAAACTACTTGGCTCTGGAGCCATCCTTCCTGAGCTAAGACAAAAATGTGTGAGCTGGAGGCTAAAAAACGGTGAGCTAGCTCACACCAACTCAGCTTAGAGGGAACACTGCTTACAGGATAGATGTGGGGGGGATTTGCTTGCATGGAGGATGCTTGGCAGTGCAGCCAGCCTGGAGAGTCTTCACTTGGCCTGAGTTTTCTCAGCCAAGATGTGGTTCTCCTAGCCTCTCAGCAAAAGCCACTGTTTAAGCCAAGTCTGGCTTCATGAGGGCACTGCTGGTGGAGGTTCAAAGGGCGTTTTGGAGTGCCTCTCTCTCGGGAAAGACCACCCTGGTTTCAGGGCTAAGGAGGCTGGCAACAGTCTTTAAGCGATGGCTGGACAAACACTTGTCAGGGATGCTCTGATCCTGCACTGAGCAGAGGGTTGGACTAGAAGATGGCGTGTATGCCCCCTTCCAACTCTGTGGTTCTATGATTCTGTGATTTATATTGGCTAATAGGCATTACGTTTGCTCTCATATTTGCAACCTTTTGTTTCAAATGCACATTTACAGGTTTGTGGTTCATCTCTCCACTATCTAGTGCATCCTCCACTGGTGTAAAACTGGTTTAGAATTATACTTTATTTACTCATGCTTCAGCACTGCCTATCTATCTGCTTATATTATTTTTTGTAACCATCTGCATTGTACTGATGATTTTGTATCCATGCCTTTTTCATGTATTCCAGTATCATTCATCTGATTCAGTTTGCAGTTTGCTTTTGTAGTGTATTATGCAGTAATGACTCTCAATAAACTGTTTAATTCTTATCAGTAACACTTTGAAGTCTGTGTTTTCCTACTGACAACTGTATATCCACTGGGGTGAGAACCCTAGGAGTAAATGGGACCGAATTAACAAAAAGCATTTTAGAAACTCTTTAAAATACATACACATGAAACAATTAAAAACAACAAATAAATAAAATACATAAACGGAAAGGAGGGTCTTTGACAGAACATAAGAACATAAGAGACGCCAATGTTGGATCAGGCCAAAGGCCCATCCAGTCCAACACTCTGTGTCACATAGTGGCCAGAAATACCAGTGCCATCAGGAGGTCCAGCAGTGGGGCCAGGACATTAGAAGCCCTCCCACTGTTGACCCCCCCCCCAAGCACCAAGAAGACAGAGCATCACTTGCCAGAGATCAGTTCATCTGGAGATAATAGTCACTTTTGAAGGTAAACTCTATGGCATTCTACCCCACTGAAGTTTCCCCCCCCTTCCCAAACCCTGGCCTCCTCAGGCTCCACCCCCAAAATCTCCAGGTATTTCCCAACCTGGAGCTGGCAAACCTATCTATAGGTGTGCTGCTCCAGTATCCAATCACCTTTCGGAGGGGGGTTGGGATGTTGGATTGTTAGCCAAACTGCTTTATCTACAGCAGCTGGCAAAACTAAATTTAATATGGGTTCCTGCCAATGTTTACGGAGGTCCAGACCACCCCAAGGATGTCCCAGTGAAAGAGTCAAGACTGGTGAATTCAAAACAATTTGTCTTTTACTTAAGAGTATCAAAAATCACATTCAACAATACAGAATCACACACACAGTCAATCAAGTTCCTTCGGAGTACAGAAATAGAAAAATAGTTCTTTTTACTTAGGAGGTAGGTAGGTACACGGGTTTATACTTATCTGTCCTGAAGCCTTGTCTGTTGCAATGAAGAATGAAGGGTAAGAAAATAGAACCTAGGGGTATTTCTAACTCACACTGCTAGAACCAGCCAGCAAAGTGTGGACCTCTTTGGCTGCAGTCCAAGAGATCAAGAATAGACAAAAGGGTTGTTGGATAGCAAGCTGGACGTTGGGGGGGGGGGTAAAAGTAGACAGGGGGTGATGGAGGGTTTGCGGCTAGCTCCGGACCCAGCACATGGTCCTTAGCTTTTATAGGTGGGTGGCAACTATGCCAATCTGAAAATCCACCTACCTGTAAGTCTGTCCCATAACTACAACCATTGGTGCGTGTAGTAAGGGCGTCTACTTTAGGGGTTTGGCTAATACTGAAATTCTAAACTCTAACTCATTGGAAAGCCATCTGGTTAGGTGTGAAAGCTGGGCATCAGGACCTTCCTTGATGTGTAAATGCAGCTTTCCTTTCCCAGGTAATCAGAGACATCTGACAGGAAATGGCAATTCAGATGTAGAGCAGAGACGTGTATTGCGTGACATCAAGTCCTTCAGCAATGGAGGATTATCTCTCCTTAGCAAGTGATTCAAGTAGCTTTCCTTAAGCCTATAGGTATATGTGTATGCACAGTACATGTGGTGTGTGTGTCAGCAGATATAAATCCATAAAAAGCAAATATCAGTCTCTTTCTCAACAGGATGGAATCACTGGAGGAGTTTGGATCTGCCTGGGGGAGAGTGCAGTGATAGTTTGGGATCTGCCTCAGCAGAAAAGCAGACGGTTTGAAGGGAAGCGCTGCCTGGTAACATGGCCAGGTGGTTTAAGTCTACCTCTGGGAGACAATAGAGCACCCAATTGTTAGGCCTGTCTCTTATAATGAGCAGGCCTCGTACCACTTAGACTAACTCTTGGGAAAGGACAGGCTAGTTGGGTGGAATTGTGTGGAAAGATTCAGCTTGGTGGCTAGTCAGTGAAAGCCTGACCTGCAAGCATTAAAGAGAATTCAAACTACACTCTGAAGTCATAATTAGTTTAAACTTATGTGCCTCAGCCGGGTTTTTCCTTTGACTACCTGGAAACCTGTCCTGCTGGTCTGTTCTTTAAACCCAACCTTAAGTAAATCTTTGTTATTTACATACAACTCCTGTCTCCCTGTTCGATTTGCTCGCCACAAAACATAACTTGGCATTGAACTCTAAGCCTTTACATTAGCTACCCTAAGAACATCTTGTAACTGCGGGGGGGGGGGA
>NW_015159711.1:404171-431546 GCF_001447785.1 Gekko japonicus
GGGGGGGGGGGGGACAGTTTAAAACAGTCCTCTAAACTAGGGCTGCCAAACCGCGGCGGGGGATCCGTGCGTCGTCGCAGGATTGCTGCCACGGGGGGACAGCGATCCGCGTTGCACTGGCGTCGCCAGGATGTAACGCTATGCGTCGCTCTGGCAACGGGGGTGTTTGGAGTCCCGTTGCCAGGGTGACGCGTAGCGTCACATCCTGGTGACGCCGGTGCAACGCAGATTGCTGTCCCCCCACGGCAGCGATCCTGCAACAACGCACGGATCCCCCGCCGCGGTTTGGCAGCCCTACTCTAAACTCATAAGAGGCTGTGTGGGTCCCCTCAGTTGCTAGAAAGGGCTTGTCATTACAGCACAGACCTTCTGTCTGAAGACAGTTAAAAGCCGTTTTTGAAGAACATATTATAACGAATGCCTATAATTGGTTTTAAATTGTGGATTTATTGCTGTTAGCTTTTAATGTAGTTATGATTGTATAAAAGCAACTAGACTGTACTGAGTGTAAGTTGCCTTGGGCTCTTCTCAAGTGGGAAATAACCTAAATAGATTTCTCATATCTGGTATAATTTGAGACCTATGACATCTAGTACTGGTCAGATTAGACTATAGTTGGAGAGAGGGACCAGTGGTCCGATGCAACATAAGGCGGCTACATATGGTCAATTGGTAGTAAGCAACCTGATCTTCTTTCTTTATTGTGACATAGCCATGAACTCTCAGGCTCCTTTTCTTGTTCCTTCCTTCTTTGGGTTTGAAGCAACAGTTCAGAGTACGTGGATTAGCCACCAGCCATAGCTGGACTGAGACATTTTGCTATCTGACGCAGAAGATCCAGAACAGTTCCACCTGCACACAGGCACCTCACATTTGCTCATGCTGGGATGTTTTCCAAGATGTTGGGTCCTTTTAAAAAAGGCAATCCAGTTGAAGAGTAAGAATATAAGAAGAGCCCTGTAGGCTCAGACCCTCTACTGTCATCTTGCCCAGCACCCTGGTTCCCGCAGTGGTCATCCAGATGGCCTGAAGGTTCATGAGCCAAAGAGGTCAAGAACACAGAGCCGGAAGCCTTCCCTTGTTGTCACCCTCAGGGGTATACTGCTACTGAATGTGGAGGTTTCCTTTAGCCATTATGGTTAATAGCTACTATTGAAGTTATCCTTCATGAATCAGTGTAATCTACACCCATAGCCATCACTACTGGCAGGGAATTACACAATTTAATTATTCATTAAGCAAAGACATACTGCCTTTTGTCAGTCCTGAATCTAATGCCCTTCAACTTCATGGAGTACCCCTGAATTCTGGGATTTGGAAGGGGGGGATGTTCTTTTGATCCACTTTGTCTAAAGTATACACAATTTTATTAGTTTCTGTCATGTCTTCCCTTAATCACCCCACCCAACCAAAAACAGGGTAAATGCTTTTGTTTTCCTCTCAGCAAACGTAGTCCAACCCCTTGATCATTTTGGTTAACCTCCTCCTTTTTGTATGTTTTCCAGACTGATGATATTCTTTTTGAGACGGGCAGCCAGAAATTAAATCTGGTAAAGGAATGACTAAATCTGATTCCCAGGGATCTCTCTTAAATAAAAGGAAGTAGCTTACTATATCTGTGGAATAGATTAATGAAGGTCATAAGTGATGTTTTCAATTTCCAGTGCTGGTATGCCTTATTCTCTTGGCACAGATGACCCAATATGCATCGATGTAATGTTTGAAAAAGGCTAGACTGAGTTATGAAACAAGGAATTCCTGACTCACATCTTGTCTTTGCTATCCCAACCCAATCTGAAACATTGGGATAAAACTATTGAGTTACTTTACAGAATCGTTATAAGATGTAAGGCGATGTAAGGGGTTAGTGTGTGTGAAGCACTTTAAACATGAAAAAGTTATATAAATGTGTAGTAGTAATGGTAGTAGTAGTCCTATGAGCTGTTGTGAGAAACTATAGGTTGAAAAGCAGGGTCCAAATTGAATGAACACATTGAAGATTTGTTTTCCTGCATTTGCTTCCACTGCAGGTAATGACTGTTTGTCTCACACGACTGTTTGATAGGCAAAAATTCAGATTTTTTCATCACTGCATCTCCACAGGACCTGCAGGCTGTTATACTGTAGTTCAAGGCACAGACTCAGCATGGACATAGTGCCTAGATTATGGCTTTTTAACTAGAGCCAGCATAATATAGTGGTTAGAGTGTCAAATTAGCAGGGGTCATTTCCTGTGGGAGCGCACAGGAGCGGCGCTCCGGCAGTAAAGAGCCCAGGGGGTGGGCACATGCAACAAGCCCCACTCCCTGCTCCCAGCAGCCCTCAGTCAGAGCAAGAAGCAGCCAGGTAAGTTGCAGAGCCCACCCCCGGCCCCCCAGTCCAAGACAGTCCAGTGGCACCTTTAAGACGAAGTTTTATTCAGGTACAAGCTCTCCCTCCTCTGCGATAACAGATCTGCACGTGTGTCCCCCCCCCAATAGCTAGCAATCCACAACAGTCCAGTGGAGCCTGAGTGGTGGGTGTTGCCTTCTGACACACTTCCGGTGATATCAGGGGTGTGGCATATGCAAATCAGTTATGCTAATTAGTTATGCTAATGAGCTCCTGCACCTCTTTTTCTACGAAATGACCCCTGCAAATTAGGATGTGGGAGACTCAGGTTCGAATCCCTGCTCCGCCACAGAAACTCACTCGGTGACCCTGGGCCATTTATAGACTTTCTGTGATGTGGTAGCTAAAAAGGCAAATGTGATTTTGGGCTGTATCAACAGAAGTATAGTGTCCAGAGATTATGTGAAATGATGGTATCGCTTTACTCTGCTCTGGTTAGACCTCACCTAGAGTACTGTGTTCTGTTTGGAGCACAGTTTTGGGCACCACAATTTAAGAAGGATATAGACAAGCTGGAACGTGTCCAGAGGAGGGCAATGAAGATGATGAGGGGTCTGGAGACTGTCCTATGAGGGAAGGATCCTATGAGGAAAGGCTGAAGGAGCTGGGTATGTTTAGCCTGGTGAGAGGTGATATGATAACCATCTTCAAGTACATGAAGGGCTGTCATACAGAGGATAGTGCAGTTGTTTTCTGTTGCCCCAGGTAGTCAGACCAGAACCAACCGGGTGAAATTAAATCAGAAGAGTTTTCAGCTAAACATTTGGAAGAACTTCTTAACAGAGCAGGGACAGGCTTTCTTGGGAGGTGGTGGGCTCTCCTTCTTTGGAGGTTTTTAAACAGATGTTAGATGGCCATCTGACAGCAATGCTGATTCTGTGAACTTAGGCAGATCATGAGAAGGAAGGAAGAAAGGATTGCATCAGTGGCCCTTTCTTACACACTCAGGGAAATGCTGATCACCACTTTGGGGTCAGGAAGCAATTTTTCTCCAAGCCAGTTTGGTCAGTGATCCTAGAGGATTTTTGTCATCTTCTGGGCATGGAGCAGGTGTCACTGGCAAAGTTCCCTCTAAGCTGTGGAGTCTTGTGAGCCAAAATTCTACTTTGTGAGCTACTGGTATTAAAGTTGTGAGTGAGCGATTTGGCCGCTACATAAATTAGTTTGCTCTGGAGCCATCCTTCATGAGCTCACACTAACTCAGCTTAGAGGGTGGTGTGTGTGTGTGGGGGGGTATTTGTGAATTTCTTGCATTGTGCAGGGGGTTGGACTAGATAACCCTGGAGGTCCCTTCCAACTCTATGATTCTATCATTCTCAGCCTAATCTACCTCACAAGGCTGCTGTTGGGAGGATAAGATGGAGTTGGTTTTTTGGTCCTCGCTGGGGAGAAAGGCAGGATATAAATGAAGTAAAAAATAAAACCCTGCACCCATAAACTGTTTTCAAGAGAAAAACCCTCAGCACAATTGAAATAATGCCTTTTATCTTAGTCCATTGTGATGGATTTTTTAAAAAATGAACTAATGAATGACTTTTCCATGGAGTTCCTGCGTCCAACTTGACAGCCTTCTCTTATGAATAACGCTGTGCTGATGATCTATATTTTTTCTTTACATGTAATAATATCCATGTCGCAATCTTTGCTGCCTTGTGACTCCACATTTCCTATCTCTTTGGGCTTGCATTCAAGGCCTTGCAGCTTCTGGGGGAGGAAAAAAGCAGAGATAAAGGTTCCTCGATTTGCAGAGTCATAGCATGAACATCTTTCAGTGGTTCCCCCCCCCCCCAACAATGCTGGTTCCAATTTTCAGGGGCCATTGACTTGATGCTGTCCAGGACTCCTCCTCCCAAGCATGGCTGTGACATAGAGAGAGCAAGCAAGCAACTTCTAACTTGCCTTTGCTTCTTGCTCATCTGTCCAGGGTGAATTGCTGCCATTACTCCTAGCTGCTGTTGCTGCTGCTGCTGTTATTCCCAGCTGCCACTCCAAGTGGCTGCCATCCCTCCTAGCTGCTGCTCCTTGCTGCTTCTGCTATTATTCCTAGCTCTGAGCTGCTGCTGTTATTCCTAGCTGCTGTTCTGAGCTGCTTAGAGTTGCCTGGACATTGGGGGGGGGGGGCAAAGTCTGAGGAAAGCAGAATTTTTGGAGGGCAAAGGACTCAGTGTGATACCATAGAGTTTACCTTCTAAGTGACCCATTTTCTCCAGGGGAACTTATCTCGGTATTCCAATGATCAGCTGTAATTCTAGGAGAACTCCAGGCCCCACCTGGAGGATATTATATATCTACTAATAGAAAAGTCCACAGCTACAGAGACCTATTCCAATGCTGTAGACTATCTTGCTCCTGATCAGAGACTGATGAAGGTTGCAACAGTTGTAAATGATGAGAGATGCGGCAGGCTGTTATGTTCTCCACAAAAAGTGCAGCAGGCTTCTCTGGTTCTATAGAATTGTTGACTTGTGCACTGTAGCATTGTGAGCTTTGGTTCCAGGAAAAATATATCTGCCTGAAGAAGAATCTGTTGAAATACGCAATTTTTGCCTGGGAGGCGTGTTGCTTGCTTTGATGCTTGCTGAATCACTTTTTGTGGAAAACATAACAGCCTGCTGCATCTCTCATGCTTGCTTTCATGCTTGCTGAATCACTTTTTGTGGACTTTTCTATTAGTAGATATATAACGTTCTTTAGGTTTTTGTATTATAATGAATATGTATAAGATACACTAGGGTCTCTATTGTATTTAAATCAATATATGAGGACACAAGTGCATATTAGTAGAGTGTGTTTTGTTCTAACACGGTGTTTCTTTATGTTTGTCTAACTTTGTCATGTTTCCCGTGTGTTTGTTACCCACCTGGAGGATGGCATCCCAGGAGTACTGCTGCTGTTCCTAGCCATTGCTCCTAGCTGTGGCTGCTGCTTCTAGCTGTGGCTATTACTTCTAGCTGCCGCTCTGAGCTGCTGTCATTACTCCTATCTGCTGATCCTAGCTGTTATTATTCCTAGTTCGGCTTTTACTCCCAGTCTCAGCAGCCATCACTGCACACCTTGGTAGGCAAGTAGACAGTGGCAGGCAGCAGCCACTGTCATCTGCCCTCTGAATATCTGGCAAAGAAGGAGGTGCACCACTGCCTTCAGGTGCAGGCCAAAGGAAGGAGAAGTGGTGGGTAGATCCAGTCCTTCCAGGGTCGGACAGGCTTTATAGATTGGCTCAGTGCCCCCTGCCATTAGCCAAGGAAAAGGGAAGGCTGTGATAATTGATGTTCCCCAATGGCAAGCCAGCCCAAGGCCAAGGCCCAAGATGCCCAATAGTGCCTACCTCTGATGCCTGCCCAGTCTCTGGGTCTCACCTGAGTATTTAGTGGAGCATTTTCCACCACATCAGTGAATCCTAACAACTGGATTTATGGGAGAAAAACAGGTATGTTAGCCACAGGGGTAATTCACCATTAAATCCTCAAATCTTAAGAAGTTTGATCAAGAAAGAAATTATTAAACAGCACCCCCCCCCCCCAACCAGGTTGTATCTACAGGACAGGGCTCAAGGCTTGTGTCTATTATGCAAAACTGAAGCCTAATTATAAGTCAGAAGAGAGCTAGAAACCTGATGATCAGTTTTGCTAGACAATTTACAAATTTTTAAAGTTTTTCTTTTGTTGTTGAAGTCTTGTTTGTAGAAATACTATAAACTGCTGCCTCCCTACAACATATATTCAGAGCTACACTGCCTCCGAATGTGGAGAGTCAATTTACACATTCAGGCTAATAGTCTATTAAGAGCTCCACTTGGCTAAAAGGAACCTCTAAATGTAGCCTGTTGCACACTATCAATGCAGATCCACAAGCTTCTGCAGGTATGGCCAAACACCAATAAAAGGAGCCCTAATTTTTCTACTCACCGCATTTTCCAAGTTCTCAAACAGTTTACTAGAAAAGAGAATGTCATTGGTTTTAAAAAGCAGGTGTTGGAATAATGTTTTTAATTCTAATACAAATACAGAGAGAGAGAGAGAGATGCGGGTAAAATGAGAGCAACTCTCTGTCATAGTCTTTCTTTGGATTCCCCTAGTAATATCAAGGTAATTGTGGAGAATGTCCACAGGGGTCCCAATCCAGCACTCCAGTGGGGTTTCCCATTTGTTTCAATTGGTGGGGACCCTAGCACAAACATCCCTTTGCACACATGCACACACCTCAGTCGTGCCAATTGCTGGATCAGGGTGAGAGTAAGTAGGATATCACACTGCAAATCCTTCATCATGGTCAGGGCTGGTGTGGCTGTTGGGTGCTTCTGTGGCTGGGCTGCAGCAGCTGCCAGGCATCCTCCTCTGATGCAGCCAGGCCACAGCAACTCCCCCACTACCATGGCCAGGCTGGTGTGGCTGCTGGTGTCCACTGCCAGCCTGGCATGGGCTGTGGCAACTTCATTCTGAACAAGTAAGAGCAACGTCTGTGCGTGCACAGATGACACAAATGTATTTGGAGGAGATTTCATCCCCCCCCCCAATTTACTTTAATGTTGATTTCAGATTTTTCTGCAAACCTTGGGAGTGCCCAAATTTGCAGGGGGGAAAATCTGTTTTGCCTCCATGTGGCCCCAATCCACAGACTTAGCTATCTGCAGATGCGGGCCACGGGTGGCTAATAGTATACAGATTTACAAGAAATAGTTGCTGTTCCTGCCAAGTCTTTGGGATAGAACATGTTATAAAAGTAAGCATATCCATTTTTTAAAATAATTTTTCAATTTAACACCTTTCTTTGCTTATGATCTTTGTTGCCCCCCGCCCCCCGGCCAGGTTGGAGATCATTTGGAGTAGAAGCTACTTACAGTCACTGCTGATTGACTAAGGGCCCATGAGATCATACACTACTTCCCTTCCCAACCCCTGGTTTAGTTTTGCTCATATCCATTTTAAAAATGAACAATGAACAAAAGGAGTAAAGCAAGATCTGTCTTTAAAAAAATCTGGCAGGATGGGAGGACTAATGGTGGGCAATCCCACTCATATCTAGAGTGAGAATGGGTCTGGCCTTTTTGTTTGCCTGGCGTCTTTGCTAATAATTTGGATGAGATATGGGGGGAGTTAGGGCTATGGCGCTCCCAGTGTCCCCATTTGCTTGAAATAACTGGTGTGCAGGTCCTCAGTATAGATTGGAACTAGCTACATGAACTACATGAACCTCAAACCATTGATCGACCAAGGTTAGTGTTGTCTACTGTGACCAGCAGCCACTTTCCAGGGTCTTGGGCTGAGATCTTTCACATCACTTACTGTTTGGAGATGCTGGGAACTGAACCTAGGACTTTCTGTCTGCAAAGCTCTGCCACTGAGCCATGGGCCCATCCTGACTGGGGGAGTGGTGCAAGGGGAGAGAATGGAAGGGTTACATCTTTTCCTGCCACACTTGTTGTCCTGCTCAAAATGACTCTTCAGTCTGGCCAAATGTTCTGGTATAAATATTTTGATTGAACAAATAACTTGGCACCAGAATGGGAGACCACTCACCAGTCCATGTCTCTCTGCAGCTGAGTAAGGCACTCATACAATAGGGTCTCTTCCATTTTCTGTGTACAAAAGGATAAGACAGAATGAGCTGCCAGTCGGGGAGGCCCTTGCTTCTGCCAGGGAATAATGGTAATAGTAGGTTGGATCCAACATAGCCCTTTTGTGAGAGAAAGGAACTGCCACTGTCACAAGGAGAGGGTGTCTGTGATTTTCAAGGATGTCCCTGTTGAGATTGAAGCCCTCCCCCAAACTGCTTCTCATAACGTTTCCCAGGGACCCCTCCCCCAACTGTCAGGAGCAGGTTTTGGGGGGTAGGGCAGAGGGTGGTTGCGAATGCTAAAGGGAGAAGAGAGACATCCATTCTTTGAGCAGACCTCTGCTCACACTTCTCATGATCCAACCCAATACTTTACTTTAAAAATTATTCACTTGAAAGAGTCTAGAGCACCTTTCTTTGTATTTAACTATTTAGAACAGGTTAGAGTGGAGGTCACCACAGAAAAGACCTTGCTGCAACCTGCAACTGTGTGAACCTGTCTACTGGGCTGTATCCACAACCCATTGGATACTGCACTATTGTTGGCACTATAACATTCATTTGCAACTGGATTTTCCTGTGTGAACAAGCCAATCAACTTGCAAATGACTGTGGTAGCCTAATGATGATGCAATGCAGCCCAGGGCAGAGCAAAAGTATAGCATGGGGACATATCAGAATAGGTGGTCCTGCAGCTATATACATCCCAGGCCATGAAGGGCTTTATAAGTAAGAACCACAACCGGGAACTGAACCTCAAAACAAATGGGCAACCAGTGTTGTAAAGTTCTTATGATTATAATATGTATAAGGAAGCTTAGTCCAGGTATAAACAAGTGGCTGCATTTTCCAAGCTGTCTATATTCAAGGTTACTATGGCATCAATCAGCATGGCTATGTCAGCCAAGTTCAGGAAGGGACTCCACAGCCGGTGGAGAAGAACGTGAGCACCAAGGGGCTGGGAGCATGCGAGCATTCTTTCTACTATGTGCAACTGCCGAACCTGTGCCAAGGACACAGAAGGAGGTCTGGCGGAAACCCTGCCGATTTACAGAGGGAAGCAGGCTGAGTGCCATGGCAGAGGAGCATCTTTCCCAAAGGAGCAGCAGCTCAAGTTGGAAAGGATGCCATGTTATACCATATTAGATGGATTGCAGATCTTGACTCCTGAAAAGGTCTCTAAGTGTGCACTTAATGTAGCCTCAGGAAGATACACTAGACACTTAATTTGCTATCTATGTAGAGCGAATGGATTGTATGAAATTACATTTACAGTGCAATCCAATAGAGAGTTACTCTAGTCAAAATCTATTGAAGTCAATGGGCTTAGCCTGAAGTAAGTCTGCACAGGATTGCCCTGTTAGCCTTGGAGCCCCACCTAAAGGGAAGTGGTACAGCCCATATACCACCTCAGTGAGAACCAAGGTGCTTGTCCTTTGCCTTCCTCATACTGTCACTATATTTTAGAAGAGAAGGAAGAGGTTTTTACATCCCACACCTCTACCTTAAGGAGTCTCAAAGTGGCTTACAATTGCCTTCCCCTTCCCCTCCCCACCACAGGCACCTGAGGTAAGGTGAGAGTGAGAGAGCTCTGAGAGAATTGTGACTGGCCCAAGGTCATCCAGCAGGCTTCACGTGGAGGAGTGGGAAATCAAACCTGGTTCTCCATATTAGAGTCCTCCCACTCTTAACCACTACACCACACTGGCTCCTGTGTATATTATCTCTTTACAGTACACAAGGGGTATATGTTCAGGAACTCTGAAGTTACTAAACCTTACTAGGTACATGGGAGAAACACCTAGAAGACCATTATTTATTAATATTTAAATATAGGCCCTGGTCACACGAGCGGGAAAATCCGCACTGGAAGGGAGGCATTTTAGAGGCAGAGCGAAAAGAAGCGTGGGAGCGCGATCTTACGGTCCCCCACGGCTCTGTCCTCAGGCTGTCAGCAGCCGATCACACCAGGGAGGCAGCAGCGTAGTCCCAGTGAGACAACATGGCAGTACTGCGTTACTGCACATGCACAGGTCGCGGATGGCTGCTGGATGCCAGGGGCTACCGGCGCGTCTCCGATCAGATGCCTGCCCGTGCCGCGCCATTTACCAAAAGCTACTACTTTTCCCCCAGTGTCTTTTAAATCCGCTTCTTCAGGCCGCTGGTATGGGCAGGAGACGGGTGCGCTACGCTTCCCAGATGTTGTGGTATGATCGCGCCCGTTTGATGCTCCCTCAATCCATCCCTTTCGCAGGGCAAATCCCCCGTGTGACCAGGACCATACTTTCTAATTCTACCCAAGGACAAAACCAGTTTACAACAGCAATATGGATAAACCAAACAACCAAAAAAAACAAAAATATGGCTTGAGTGAGTTGAGAATCAATGCTGATTCATCCACAGGTACCATCTACAAGCCACAGGCTAAGAGCTCAGGCCTCTGGCCACATCCAAACTTTATAGTACTTGCAGGAAGCGGAAGGCAAACTTAGGCCAGGTGGAACTCAGCTGCTGCAAGCCTGCAAAAATCTTCCCTACCTACCCCACCTAGGGTTCCTAACTGCAGGTTGGGAAATTTCTAGGGGTTTTTTTGTGTCTGTGTGTGTGTGTGGGGGGAAGGTGGTGTTGGGGGAGAGAATTCTGTGGAGAATCCTGCCCTTAGGATTGGCAGCTCCTCCCTGGTCTCCAGCAGGAGATGGAGAGGCAGGGGTGTCAGATCCAGGGTGGGAAACTCTTGGGAGATTTGGGAATGGAGCCTGGGGAGGACGGGGACCTCAGTGAGGTACAATGCCATAGAGTCCACCCTCAAAACGGGCCATTTTCTTCAGGGGAACTAATCTTTAAAGTCTGGAGATCAGTTGTAATTCTGAACTCCCAGCTCTAACTGGAAATTGGTAGCCCTATCCTCTCCCCCCTTCAGGCTTGCTCCCTCAGGAAGTGAAATATCCTGGCCTTCCAGTGAGCATCTGTGAGACTCCGTGGTTTCTGTATTGGAGATGAACTGGGGACAAACTAGATGGCATCCATGGGTCCAACCTGCAGATGCTGCTGCCATTTTAGAGCTGAATTTGGGCCATTTAAAAATGCTGTGAGGACTCACCGTGCAGTGGGCCCAGAGACTCTTGTCCTTACTAATGCCTTTTCAAGTGCCAAAATGGCTGTTTAGAACTTGAAAAGGCATGGGAGGCAGGAAACAAGAGTGTTTGGTCCCACTGTGCCGTGGGCCCTCCCAACATTTTTAAAGGGTCCAAGTTCAGGTCTAAAATCCGTTGCCAGCGCAAGCCTAAATTCATCCTGGAACTGTTTAAGAGGGCAAATTAAGGTAAACTCTACACTGCACGGGGGGGGGGGGGAGGACATACTAGAAATCCACTCACGGGTATTTTCACAAAACACTGTATATTGGCAGTCAGTCACCTGTTGCTCACTTGAACTGGTAATAGAATGTAAAGATTGGAATTCTGAGTAGGCAACTGGCCCACCAACAGTCACTTGGAGCAAAGACTCTATGGCAACAACATAACTCTTCCATATCGATTACTGATAATGAATTCCCAACAGCTGCTTTTGAACTTGAGATGTTATTTTTCCTCCCAAGTTCAACACTGTGTAGCAGCACTATGATGTTAGTCCAATCTGCTGTTCTCACTTATATCCAGAATTAACTTTTGTTGGTCTTAGAGGTGTCACTAGACTCAAATTTGCTTCTCACATCTGTTGCTAACTCTTTTATTATCTACATGCTAATTTGCTGCTATCCACAGGTCTTACCAACTGTGTTGATCCAATCTTAGCTGTACTTATTGCTCAGTTATTTATGCATCTTGATTCTAATTAGCCCATCCTAGCAACTAACCCCTCCCCTTATATGTAATGCTTTAGGAAGTCTTTTTTAATGTATCTGAAGAAGTGTGCATGCACACAAAAGCTTATACCCAGACTTAAACTTTGTTGGTCTTAAAGGTGCCACTGGACTCAAACTTTCTTCTGTTGCTTCAGACTAACGTGGCTACCCACCTGGATTTTATTCAAGTAGCCATTATCGATGACTCAGTATTGGAGGAGGGAAAGACATCCCAACGTCTTCTCTCTGTATAGTGGAACAGAACTGATATGCTAAGAGCTTCCCCTCAGCTAGAGGAGAGTATTTATTCCTGTTAAACAGAGCAATTGGCATTTGGCACTCTCTCAAGCTGGTTCTCAACTGCAATCCTAAAAACCTCCAACACACTTACTTCTCCAGTGTGTTAGCACCCAACAAGCCCCCAAATTTTAAGCAGGAGGGTTCTGAATAGTCTCTGAACCCACATCCCCAGTCTTGCAGAATTTGTTGTAAATTTGTTTCTGTTGCCCTGAGCCGTTTCACTCACTTCCCTCCACCACAGCATAATTTCCCCTCATGACTTTCTGTCCAATTTATAGGAAAGAAAGAGGTGGTGTTTAAACACTGTAGCAACTCAATGGACATTTATAGAACACAGTTCTACAAGTGAAGGAGGGAGATGTAGGATTCCCTTTTAACACAGCAGTGACTTGAGTGTGAAGGCTTCAAGAGGCCTTCCACTATAACCTGATGTAGAGCAGCTTCATAGGCACAGTGGGTCAAATATTTTACTGAAACTGTATTTTATGTAAACTGGGGCTACAGCCCTGACCAGAAGTTCAGGTTCTCTCAGAACTGTTAATAATACAAGCTGCTCACACAGAAATATTATTTCAGTTTAAGTACTTGGGAGGCACATGTTTTGTGTGTCTTACTTTCAGATTTGACAGAATACCTTCCTAAGGAGGGAGCCAGTGGATCACTGAGTATTTCTCAAGCAAAGTTAATGGAAGCGATGTTTTCCCCTAAGAAAGAACAATGGAAAATCAGATTCTGTTATACAGACAAAAACAGATAGAGCAAGGAAGTGCAAGTACACACAGTGCTAAGATATTATTTTGCATCCAAGGCTCTGTTAGACTGAGGTAGAAAAGGAAAAATATGCATAGAACACTATAAACCTACTAGGTTTAATATAGTTTAACAATGTTTTGCGGCTTGAGGTGGCAGCCACCTACCCCCCTGATCCAGAGATAATCCTCTTTGTTGCCCCCTAAGAACATAAGATCCCTGCTGGATCAGACCAATAGTCCATCTAGGCCAGTATCATATCTCACACAGTGGCTAACCAGCTTCCTCTAGACAGCCAACAACAGGGCATAGAGGGTGAGGCCTTCCCCTGATGTTGCCTCCTGGCTCCAGGAGTCAGAGGATTAGTGCCTCTGAGTGCCACTGATAGATTTATCCTCCATGAATCTATCTAATCCTCTTTTAAAGCTGGTTATTCTTGTGGCCATCTGGCAGCAAATTCCACATTTTAGTCACTCTCTGTGTAAAGTAGTATTTCCCTTTTTTCTGTCCTGAGCCTACTGCCCATCAGTTTCATTGGATGCCCTTGGATTCCAATATTTTGGGAGAGGGAGAAAAATTTCTCTTGGTCAACTCTCTCCTCCCCATGCATAATTTTATAAATCTGTCATGCCCCCCCCCACCTTAGTCGTCTCTTTTCTAAACTGAAAATTCCCAGACTCTTCACCCTTTCCTCATAGGGAAGGCACTTTAACTCCCTAATCATCTTGGTTGCCCTCCTCTGCATTTTTTCCAACTCTGCAATGTCCTTTTTGAGATATGGTGACTAGAACTGTAAACAGTATTCCAAATGAGGCTCCACCATAGATCTATACAGGGGCATTCAATATTGGCTGTTTTATTCTCTAACACAGTCTGCCTTTTTCACTGCTGCAGCATACTGGGTTGACGCTTTCATTGAGCTATGACCCAAAGATTTTTTCCCCTGTCACAGCAAGTTCAGACCCCATTAGCCCATACTTGACATTTTGATTTTTTTGCCCCAATGTGCATCCCCTTACAAAATGCCCCTACAGGACTTCTTGAACTAAGTTCAGCTATTTTGGCTGCTCAGGCAACTAAAACGGGCAGACATAGGCTAGTGGAAAACAATGCACAGCTCATCACATTGATTTTAAAAAGTGTTTGTTGGGGGGTTATTGTCTTTGGCTCCTGGGCTTGGACGGGGAGCAGGTACCCATCTGGCTGGCAATGGGCAGGATGGGAGGTTTCTGCATCCCAACACCTTCACGTTCAGGCAACTCCCTCTAGTCACGTCATTATAGCCGGCCTTGTTACTGGCTATAGCTTCTCCTGAAGAACTCTGGAATCTGAAGTTAGATGGGGTGGTGACAGTTCTGGGAGATATCCTAGCACCATCACAAATTTCCAAGTTCCTCTGGAGAAAGAATAAATTGCCAGCACAAGGGGTGGTGCAGGGTTTGGGGGGCTAGATATGTGAGCCTTTGATTCAGATCCCCATGTCACATCTCTGCTGCGTTCTCTCAGCTCCCTAGCTACAGTAATGGGGCAATATTTGGCCTCCCTTACAGGGTTACAAAATAATGCCACTGGAAATGTTACATCAATGTCTTAAGTCTGTAAGGATGCCAGAATATAATTGCCTTATTAGAAATACCTAACTGTACCATGTTTTCAGGAGGTATGTCAACATTATGGTGTCAGTCATTCAAGTCATTTCCCTGTTCTGAAGACAGTTAACTATTCTGTCGAAAGATTACTTAAGGATATTCTAGATCCAGGTGGTTGCCATGTTGATCTGAAGCAGTAGAACAAAGTTTGAGTCCAGTTTGTTGGCCTTAAAGGTGCCACTGTACTCACTGTGCTCCAAGGATATTCTAGAAATTTATGGGACCCTTGAGTGCGAGAGTGTGGGTGGGTGGGTATTGTTCAAGCTTTATAAAATAAATGGATTTTGTGACCGTGAAATCCTGAGCCACAACAGATGAGGCATGGATGCTGAAGTTCTCAAGGACTACGGACTGTCACCAATTTTACCTCCATCAGCTAAGTGAGGGAGACTCTGAGGCAGCAAACTGGATGGTCAGTCGACAGTACCCTTGCCCAGTTCATGGACCTTAGTATACGTTACATTAATTCAGAATGAATTATAGGACATATATTACAATGAAGGAGACAGACAAATGGAACATATACACTTTTACATTTTTATTCATCCAAGGGGAGTGTACCACTATATCATACAGGAAAAAAAATGCTGGTTTGCAGTTTAACTTTGGCTTCTTAGCTCTCTTTGCCAGCTTCCACATGACAAGGATTCTTCACATTGCTTCTGTTGCCACTCTGAATGCACTGACATGATGTTGCCACTGGAGTGTCCACATCGGGAGCTCTTCATGCACTTTCCTCTGTCTCTTTTTCTAACTTTCCCTTTCCACATGTGCTCTGCAGTGACACCACAGTTATTCTTTGGGGGGAGGGGTCTTTTGTGGCCATCATTACCTTTTTGTTATTTTCTTCACACATGCACTGTACCACCATAACACTTCTATTAAACTTGAAAGTAAATTATTAAATAGCAATAGACCATTACAGTGCAATCATAACTATTTAAGAAAAGTCCTCCTATGCCGTGCTCTGGGCATACAGCATGAATCACTGGGATTGTAGGGGGAACGTAGTCGTGAATTTTCTGCATTGTGCATGGGGTTGGATTAGATGACCCATGGTGCCCATGTAAGCAGAATCTTCACAGGGCAAGAAAACATGCACCATTTCTTGCAGATTTGAGAAAGAATGAACGGAAGAAAAGTGTGGAAATGACACAACTGAAGCATGACATGATACGGAAGCTCCAAAAAGTGCTCTTGTTTGTAAGTGGAAGAAACGGAGAAGAGCTGCCAAGTCGAAGCAGACTCTTCCTTTGCCCCCCCCCCCTTTGACTTGCATATCCAAGTCTGCATGCAGGCCCATCATCACTTTCCTCACTCCCCTGGGCATCACGGCTACACTGCTGGAGGAAGTGAGCAGATTAAAGATCTTAATGTACATAATGCCAGGATCAACCTCAGTGAAAGCTTAGCTGGTTGGCAAGCTGTCCTTGGGGCAGGTGAGCATCTCAAATGGCCAGTTTACCATGCAGTTCTTCCCTGGCATAACAAGGACCTATCAGGTCACCTGTATCTCCAACTGGCATTCCAGTCCTTTGTCTCTTCTGCTGCCATGTTCTTTCCTTTTTGCTCTGTTAGGTTTCTGTTGCCAGAGTCCTGGTGCACTTGCATAAATGTTGCAAGGAAACACGGCACCTTCTTTAAGAAATGCGGCATCAAGAAGCCACCTCATCAGTGTCTGGGTCAAGAGGCGCTCACCTGAGATGCAGCTGGGCTGTCCTGTTCCTTTACACTGAGTAACACCATCATGCACATCCAACCCAGGTGAGAAAAAAATTGATCTGGGTTTGAAACAATACATTATGCATTGGTAGCATGAATCTGCCATAAGTCTCTGGTATGATTATGTGTATTGTAAGCTACACCTTGGAAGATCTAGTAGAAAGAGCGGATGCCATGGTTAAAGCATTGAACTTGGACTGAGGAGTCCAGGGTTTGAGTTCCCTTGGGCCAGTTGGTCTTTTAGCACAATCAGCTTCAAGGGACTGCTGTGAGGAAAAAAAAGCTAATATTGATGATCTGAGTGGCATTTCCAGAAGAGAACTGGCTGGTGTAGGAAGGGTTAAGGGCACCCTTTCTTTTGTCTGCTGATCCCCTTGTAAATGCCCCTGGCTCCCACATTCCCATTATCTCAGCAAATATGTGGTCCCAACCCTGCATTTGCTAATGTTAATTTAGCTCTAAAGTTCAAGTCAATAACCAACAAAAAGATATGAAGAAGCACCAAGAAATAAGAGGTATCAGACAAGTATTTTGTTTTAGAGGGGGAAACAAGTTGTATCTTATAGAAATAAAAATAATGTTGGCCCACAAGACCAATAGCTAGACTGCAACCAGGAATACTTGAAACACTGTTCTCAGTATACTACCAAGTCATATTCAGCTAGCTTGATAAAAACTGGGAGAAAGGTGAACGAAGAGAAATCAGTCACCCAACACACTTGTGGGAAGTGTAACAGTGTCAGGGCTGCTTCAAGGCTTAGAAACTGAGGAAATTTTCATTTGGCCTTGGTCCAGTCACATTGATCATTGGGACTGCAATATGCAAGGAGGGTCAGTTGACCTGGGCAATCCTGGTAATAGAGGAGGCAGAGCCAAGAAAGCTGAACATTGTGGTCACCAGGTCCGGAAGGTCATAATCATGTTTCCATCCCCAATCGCGGCGTGCATTGCTGTCGTCAAAAACCATGGGCCAGCTGTCAGCTACACAAAAGCAACAATGACAAAAAAGAAAGATTTAAATTGAACCTGGGAACCAAGCAGCACATGACAAGCATTTGTGTATTTAAACTCCAATAGCTGTTTTTCTTTAGGCAGTGCAGTATGGGGAGTGGCCATTGTTTGGGGGAGAAGTGGCAGAAGGGAGGGGATGCCTAAACTCCCCTCCTCCCCTGTAAAATCTGTCCTCCAGGTCAGTGTTTGCAAGGGTAAAATGCAGATCTAAAGCCCTGTGTGTGAGACTGAGTGAGGAGGATGCAACAGGTAAGGAAAGTTTATAACTACCTCCCCATTTATACAATGAAAGTCGCACACTTCCAAAGCTGCTTTTTGTAACAAAGAGGAGCTGTCTGGATTGAAACACATCCAATCAAGTTAACATGATGTTTGGGTATAAATGCAGCACTCTTTCTACCAGCGTGAACACTTTGCAAAGTGCAGGATGCCGCAGAAGGCTGGGGGTACAGCTCCACTCATTCTTGTTCCTCCAAGAGCAGGCTGAGTGTTCCCACTACAACACCTGCAGCTGCAGTCCTCTATGGACTGTTCTCAGGGGCAAGTGCAATTTATATCAGGGAAACAGCACGGAGGGTTGCTATTCTGCCCCAACAGTGCTGTGGTCCTGATCTGCCCCGCAACCTTTTTGTCAACAAGTACCAGGAGATCCAGTCACAGATTCCAACAGAACATTTCTTATACCATATTTTCAATCTTGGCTTTCTCTTCTATGAGCAATGCAGCAGGAGCTCTGTTACTGTCTTATGAACAGAGGAACTTGCCTTATATGAGTCAAGACTATTGGCCAATACAGCCTAGTGTGGTCTGCTGTGCCTGGTAGTGTCTCATTAGGTTCTCTAGGTCCTTCCAGCCCCGTTCCTTGAGTTTTCACCTACTGGCCAACTTCAATCTTTCAGTGTGTAAGACATGGTCATTCACATATTGGCAGAAGGCCCTGCCTCTGAACAGTTAATATTAAAGCAGAAAGCAAGGGCAGAGCATAAACATGTACTGACAGGAGGTTCCCTATCTCCTACACTCAGGATACTTCAGTAGATTGCCACAAGAGAACAGACAAGGACTAACCAATGGCTTGTCTGACTGCATCCACGTTGTAGGCAACTTCAAGTTCTGGAATATGCTTCTGGACCTCTTGAACCAGTTCCTCAGGAGTAAAACTCATGGCTCCAATGTTGTATGTCCTCATGCTCAGTGACTCAGCAGGTGCCTCCATGATCTCCAAGGTAGCTCTCAGGCAGTCGCTAATGTACATCATTGGAAGGCGAGTGTCTGGTTTTAGGTTGCACTGGAACTTGCCAGTCTTTACAGCATCATGGAAGATTTGGACTGCATAGTCTAGAGGAATGAAAGGTTTTTCAACATGACTGCAGTGCCCTGTCCCTCAATGTCAACTACAAGCATAAGGCACCTGCAGAAAATACCACAACTCCTATCATGATTATACCAAAAGTACCAAACACATCAGTTCACTAGTTTGGTTTCCTATTATTTGTTTCAGAGTTGCCAGCCTCCAGGTGGAGCCTGGAGATCTCCCACTTTTACAACTGATCTCCAGCTGACAGAGATCAGCTCCCCTGGAGAAAATGGCTGCTTTGGAGGGTGGACTCTATGGCATTGTACCATGCTGAGGTCCCTCCCCTCCACAAACTCCGTCCTCTCCCACATCCACCCCAAAGTCTCTGGGTATTTTCCAACCCAGACCTGGCAACCCTAATTTGTTTGGTCTCTCCTAAGGAACTGGATGTATTTTGCTTGATAAAGGCCCTGAGCCAGAAAAGGCTGTTTGGAGAATGGAGTTGTTCGTTCTTCCAGTTTTGGCGGGCTGATGGCAGCCGTCTCTCTCAGACGCTCCCGGGGATACGGACCGCAAACCAGCGGGTAGAGAGGGGGTGCGATCGTATGTACCCTCCCAGGGCCTGTGGGATGGGTCCTGAGCCAGGGGGCACTGAGATTCACCACCACCCCGGCTTGTTTGCCCCAATGGTCTCTCTGCTGTATTCCAGTATTAGACTAAGCTACGCACACTGGACCAAGTGAGTGGTGATCAAGTATTAATTAAGCGACTGGCAGAATCAATGAACTGACGGATGAAGAGTGAGTAAAAATAAAATGAAGCACCAGAGGGAAGCGAAGTTTATCCTTGTAAGCATGGGGGGGGGGAAGTAGCCGCAGACCCCCCCTTCTCCAGACATCGGAATTAATTACTATTGGACAAATGGAGTTTAAAGGGACTGTGATGGAGAATCACTGAGATTTAAGAACTGATTAACAATTAAGCAAACATTCAGGACTTTAAAAACCTTAATAGAAAATATTTATCTCCAAAACCCTGTCTGGCTGGGAATGGCTAGAGTGAAGCACAGTTGGTGGCTGGAAATGGCTAGAATGAATGCATCTGAAATTTTCTTCTTAAACATTGTTAACATCCCCGAAAGGGTCAGAGTGAAGCAAAGGCCACCCCCCCAAAAAAGAAGAAGTGGGGGGCGAAGAAGTTTGCTCCCCGTATAGTAATGAAACTATAAAACATTTAAGGGGGTGGATGGAGTGAAAAGAGAGAAAGGATTGAATTGGAAAACGTACGGGAGTTGAAGCGCTTATACAGGCACCGGAAATCTTCTTTGTAAAAAGACTATAAACATCTCCATTGGGTACCGGAAGCTTTCTTTTTTAAAGAGACTGTAAACATTTTCATGAATGGTGGCAGTAGTGTGGCGTAATCCTCTCTCAGCAGATAGAGGGGGGAAACCCCCCTCCAAAAATAAAATAACTTTGTAAGAGCTTGTAAGCATTACCAAAAGATATTGGAAACTTTCTTTTTAAAGAGACTGTAAGCATCTCCTTGAATGGCTGCTGTAGAGTGCGGTGAAATCTTTCCTCAGCAGACGGGGGGGGGGGGGGATTTCCCCAAATGGCCCATAGAGGAACCCCTACTAAGCACACAGCAAATGGTCAATTTAATGATTACCGCAGCAAAAGTAGTAATTGCCAGACAATGGAAAAATAAAAATGTTCCCACAATTATTCAATGGAAACATAAACTTTGGGATTTTTTTCTTTTAGAAAAATTTTCGATTCACAATACCATATCCCAAAATGAAATTGTTTTCCAGGACCCTCTAGACAAATGGTACCCGATTTTGGATAAAATTTCGATTGATAAGTTTGATTGGAAATCTATATCTACAGCTAAATATCAGATAATGTTATATGGATAACAATTGTGTTGGTAATGTTTGGATCTTTTATTCCATTAGGAATGTTACACTTCAAAATTCACTATGAAGCACAAGATTGTTACCCCTCTATCTCTTCGCATTCTACATTTTTGACAAGTGTTGTTAATGTTGATGCTTTTTTCTTGTTATTGTAACATGTTCTCTTCTATGTTTCTGAATAAACTTTTGTGAAAAAAAACAAACAGACGGATATATGGGACTCTTGCAATTCGGTAATCTGAAAATGGCCACGGATGGCGTTGAAAAAATTAAAACAAAACTCAGTCCTCTTCAGGAAGTGGAAGGCGTGCTGGACAATAAACATTCCTGAGAAGGGTGGAGATGGAGCAAAGTCCTCCTCCGATAAGTGGGGGGGGGGAACACTCCTCTCAGAATTTTTTTTAAAAATTATATATTCTGGTGGGGGGGGGACAGAGCTAAAAGCAGGAATAATTTGCATTATAAGAAATGCTGTGGGAAAGGTTGATGGGTGGTTTAATTGTCCAGAAGATAGCTATTTTTTATATATATAGGGATTTCCAGAAGATATTAACAACATGGACTGTTGGCTGAAGAGGACTGAGGGAAGAAGACTTTTAAGTGACGATTTTTTGCGATAAAACTTTGATGGGGGGGAGTGTTTTTTGGTAAAACGGAAGTAAAGGGCTCATATAGAAAAGGAGGATGCTTGACAGTGACTGCTTAAATGAAACTTAAATGTATTGTGGTGATTCTCTGAGAACTAGTATTATATCAATTTAGATTAGGATTATAAATGGAGGAGATGTTGAAGTTTCTTGAAATGACTTTAATAAGTTTAATTAAAATAGGCTCTGTTAATATTAAGATATTAGATTGGTGGGAAGGTAATTGAGATGTAAGGGGAAGTAATCTGATGCCTATACAGATTTGGTATAAGACTTTAAATGATATGAGTTTTTGGAGGATGTATATATAAATCAAGTCCTATTTTGTCTAGTAATTCCACCTAAATAATTTTGGAAGTTGGGATGATTATAGTTAATTTCTGGAAAGAATTTCTAAACAGTCAGATGGGTAGAATATAACAGCCAGATGGGTAGAAATTATTGTTTTAGGATACAAAAGAAATTATTGTTTTAAATGTTATGAGATGATGAGGATGCATGATGTTTGCATAACAGAGATTTAAACATGTTTAAGCAATATACTCCAAACAGTCAGTATGGGCTAGAGCTTCTATAAGCAATTTACTGAATTGTCGCCTTCAAGGTCAACAACTGAAAGTGTTTGTTTATGCCATATTTGTAAGCACTGTGTATGATCACCACACCTTGGATTCTCTTTTCTGTCTTCCTTTCTTATAGTTTGTATTAGTACCCCTTCCCTTTTCTATAGTATTTAAAGGTAAAGGTTCCCTTGCTCGAAAGCCAGTCGAGTCCGACTCTAGGGTTGCAGTGCTCATCTCAGTTTCAAAGCCGAAGCGCCGGCGCTGTCCGAAGACGTTTCCGTGGTCATGTGGCCGGCATGACAAAACACCAAGGCGCACAGAACGCTGTTACCTTCCCACCGAAGTGGTACCTATTTATCTACTTGCAATTTCTTGCTTTCGAACTGCTAGGTTGGCAGGAGCTATAGTATTTAGAAATGCAATTTAAAAATCCCCTTTGGGGGGCAAAAAAACATACACACAAAGGAGAATGGAGTTGTTCCACATGGCTGTGGCCAAGACCAAAAAAAAGGGGGGGGGGGCTCATATCAGGAAATTGTTTGGAAAACTGTTGTGTGAACACTCTGCCACTGTGAATGCCTTTGTATGTATACTGCGGCAGAACGGGCCTGCTCTGGTCTGCAGGCATTATTCCAACGTGCCTGCCAAGGTTTTCCCCACCATGTGAAGAGGACTTTCTTCCTCTCTTGGGTAGCTTACCACCACCACCTGACTTCTGTAGGAATTACCCACTGGGAGGGTCACGACTCCCAGTGTCCCTTCCCAGTTCTGCAGCCCTGCCTCTGTGTCTCCCACTGCCCAGCGCCTGGTCACCATGGCCTCTTCTCTGCCCACAGAGGGGAAAAAATCTTTTAAAACTCAGAGTGGAGGTTTTGCTCATTGCAAACCTCCAAAGAAAAAATGCATTTCTTCACACATACCACTGAAAAGAACTACACAGAGAATTGTTGCCATGTGGAAACGGCCCTTGTTAAATCAACTGTTGTGTGTGTTGGCTAAAGATGAAGAGTGTGTTGAGTTTCCTTGCCATCTTAAGCTACACAAAGGCCAGATTTTAAGAATTGATGGGTCATCAACTTTAACTCTATCTTAGGCCCTCTCCCATGCAAGAGAAAGACCTGTTCAACTCTTTCCTTCCCAGTGCAAACAGAAGTACTCATAGAACTTTCTCCTTGTGGCACCTCATCTGTTCACTTTCGGTTGCCCTGGTTATGGTTTACACGCAGGAGCAAGCAGCTGAAGTGCATAAGGGGAAGGAAGCAGCAAACAGAGGCAGAGGACAGTGCTCCCTCCACTGAGCAAGTCTATTCCTTCCACCTTCCCCTGGAGCCTTTGGAATTCCCAACAAGCAAAACCCTCTGGCAAGCATAACATGCAGTCTGTTTTCCCCATTAGGATGTATCTGAAGGCTAATCCCATACTGACAAGATATATAATAATTTGCTTGCTCTCTTACCAGTTGTTCCCCCACCAGGCTGGGAATCAGCTGAGATAATGCCAGGATATCTCAGGCACCGGAAGTCCAGTCCATACCTGTAATGGTAATACTGAAAAGAACAATACAACATGCAGTCAATCGGAGTACCTGATAAGTACTCTAGCTTACCTGGACAAAATATTACGGCGTGGATCCAAAGCACCATAAGCAGAATGGACTTCTCCTCTCCCAGTGTAAGAAGAACATAAGAGAAGCCAATGTTGAATCAGGCCAATGGCCCATCCAGTCCAACACTCTGGCACACAGTGGCCAAAAATACCAGGCGCCATCAGTCCACCAGTGGGGCCAGGACACTAGAAGCCCTCCCCACTGTTGCCCCCCCAAGCACCAAGAAAACAGTGCATCACTTGCCCCAGACTGAGAGTTCCTCTCTATACCTTGTGCCTAATAGCCACTGATGGACCTCTGCTCCATATGTTTATCTAATTCCCTCTTGAAGCCGTCCATGCTTGTGGCCCCCGCCATCTCCTGTGGCGGTGGAATTCCATGTGTTAATCACTCTTCGTGTAACAAAGCTACCTGAACTCTCCTAAATGGTGTTCTGAGAAGTCAGAGGTTCCCCATAAACAATGCTGAGTTCAACATATAGATATGTAAGAGGGAATGAATTGGTAAAAATTGCCCTGCCCTCCTCGGCTTGTGGAAATGCCCTTCCATGGCTACAAAACAATTTTTGACACCAATTCTACATCAAACACACCTTACAGAATCTGGGCAGACTGAACTTTTTCCTTATTGAAACAAATATTTTGAAACAGTTGACTGCAGACTATTCCTCTTAAGTGAATGAAGACTAATAAAGTACTGTAAGGTGAAATTGCACTGCAGAAACAAGTTTCATGGTAGACGATCATCTGAGCCAATGTTTACAATGCATTCTTTTTGTCTAATTTTTTATTGTTACAGGAAATATATATAAAAAACAAGCCTACATAAATATTAAATCTTTCTTAAGTGGCATCCAAAGCCATATTTTGCCAATTAGCTTTCTGACTTTAGGCTTTTCCTGAGGCGACTAAATTCAAGTTTAAAACAATCATAAAAACCTTGAAGAAATCAGACTAAAAACAGGGTGGGGGAACGACACACACCAGCAAGAAACAATGGGTGCATCCAAATATTTTCAAATAGAATCGACAAACTGCAGAAAGGCACATGTTACCAAGGCTTAGGTAAACAAAAAGGTTCTTAACAAATTCTTGGAAGTCAAGTGGACAGCTGCCCATGTACCTAGAGAGGCCATTCTACAATCCAGGCTCTGCAACTGCAAATGTCTCATCTCTGGTAGCCATATATCTCACTTCTGAAGGGGCATATGATTTTAAAACATGGGCAGGCTCACACAGGAACAGGCCGTACCCAGTGTACCCCAGGCCCCTGACAATTATGAACTCTAAAGGTCAAAGGCAGAACATTCAGCATGCTATTTGAACTGGAGGCAATGAAACTCGACACTGTCAAAATTTTACCAATGATGCAGTTAATGAGGCCACTATATATTAAAACAGGTAACGTTTCCAAATGCTTTCTGTGGGCAGTCTCATATAAAACTTATTGCCGTAGTCTAACTTGGCCACTATGAACAAGGTAGTCCAAAGCAAAATTCCACCTCTCCAATGGACTTAGAAGGATGTATATTTGCTTTAGGATTACATTGTAAAAGATGGATAATGGTGGCAAGATTAGGTTCTCTCAGTTAAGGCTGCAGCTGGTGAACCAACTCAAGTAAATGAAAAGTGCTTTGTGATACAAAGACAACACTAAGCTGCAAATCTGATCCCTCAGGAGGTCACAGCTCAGTATGGGAAAGACATATCCCATACAGACCTTCTCTTCTTCCAACAGCATCTCCATCTTGTCTAGACTGAGTTTCAGGTTATTGACCCCTTATAAAACTTATACTAAACCTCTCTCATGATAGATGAAGTTTCTCCACATGTTGAAGCGGCAAAACAATCACATAGACTGAAGAGGAATGCTTACTTCTCCCATGAGTTCAGCATGGACTTTGGAGACACCATAGATCGTCCTTGGCCTTTGGATGCAGAGATCAGGGGTTGGGTTTCTAGGGGAGGTGGGTCCAAATGCTCCAATTGTGCTGGGTACAAAGAGTCGCAAGTTGTGTTCAGCAGCAATGTCAAGAATGTTGTGCAATCCTGGGAATGGCAAACAGAGTTATCAGCCTCTACGCCTAGATCTTCATCTCTCTTGGCCAACATGAACAGTTAACCAAACAATACTAAGCCAGCTGACGCTACCCACCATTGATATTTACAGATCTTGCCAAAGGGACATTTGCTTCTCCAACAGCACTGAGCAAAGCACTATAATGAAACAGCCACGTTATCCGGTTGTTCACTACTATCTCACGCAGGTTCTTGTAGTCAAGAATGTCAGAGTAGATAAAAGGACCTGAAAAGAAGAGGTGAAGATGAGTTAGTAGCTTGCAAGGAAGAATATGTTGGTTGAATCAGCATCTTAGCAATTACCACTGCTGTTCTTAGAAGAGTTCTTTACTATCATATTTGTAGCAGAAGTTCACATCTTTCCACACAATTATATAATTGTAAATAATTCAAAAACTGCACTGAGCACTTTGTGTGTATATTTTTGTAACATTATTCACCATGCACATATAGGTGCCCATGATACAGGTAACATAGTCTATTTTGAAGATGGGTTGGACACATTTCTGGCACCAGTTTCAGCTTTTCCAGTTCAAAATGCTAGGAAAAATAGCATGGCAGAATAGAAAAATGAATGCATGTACAGTGAACAAGGATAACTACACAGTAGGGGTGCCTCCAGCTCACTAAAATGCTTATTGATGGTACACAGCCTGAAAGTACTAGGTGGCCCACAAAGCCAAGCTATTTTATGGCAGCATTTTGGTCCTTGGAGCACTTTCCTGAAGGATCTCAAAGAATTCTCGTTTCCCCTTGATTTTGATTTGCTTCTGGACTGGCAAAGAAATTCTACAAAAGTGAAATATTTGGGCCAGTTTTAAACATGATACTGGGCATGTAAGAAAACCTTTGTGTGTGAACATTCCATGCAGCTGGTGTTTCATTTATGTCAGACCACACACACACAAAAAAGAGATCTGTGGCTTGACTGGGCACCATGCTAGCTTGTTACATTGTGTGGGGAGTGCACTGGCAGAGGGGCTCATTTTTAAATGTAAGAAATGTGAACATATCTGGCTTTGCATTTCTGATATCATGTTTAATTCAAGGCTCTGAGATGCAAAGATTCACTCTCTGATATAGGCAAGAGCCAAACAACAGCTTTTAAAGGAGCTATAACCAGATACTGAGCTCTGAGCAGGAGACAGAGCTGCTAGAGGGGTGAGTGTTTTTTTACTTGCTTTCAGCTGAGGGGATTCAGCTGAGGATATTGTGTGGGAGGACTGTGTTTGGGAGTAATTCAGTATTTAAGAAAGCACCTTGCCAGAGCCACGAGCCTTTGGCACGAGCTAAAGGGCTCTTTGCCTGTGGCTCTTAGACTAGGGGCTCTGTAAGAAGCCCAGGAAGAGCCAGAAAGCCAAGGCCCTAGGCTCCTTGTCTTCCCAGTAAGGTAAGTTGACTTCGACAAGGAAAACCACATAAATACAAAAGATTTTAAAAGGGGGATTTACTTATTTTAAAAGAATTATGAAGCCAGAATGCCAGCAGGGGGTTGGGGGCTATCCAGTGTTTTGCACGGAGTGTCACATGTATCACTGTCTGCCCACTGGACAGAAGTCTTGGGTGTGTGCTCGGTGCAAGGAGCTCCTGGTTCTCAGGGAACGTGTTTGCTCCCTTGAGGCCAAGGTGGCAGACCTGGAGAAGCAGAGACAGTCAGGCGCACAGAAAAGACTCTCGGGGACTTGAGTATCACTGTCTGCCCACTGGACAGAAGTCTTGGGTGTGTGCTCGGTGCAAGGAGCTCCTGGTTCTCAGGGAACGTGTTTGCTCCCTTGAGGCCAAGGTGGCAGACCTGGAGAAGCAGAGACAGTCAGTTAGGCGTAGAGATGTGAAGGCCCGGGAAAAAAAACAGAAAAATTTGGGGGGGAAATGGTTTTTTTCTGTTTTTTTCCTGAAGCCTTTTTGTTTTTTTTCCGAAAAATTGGAAAAATTAAAAAAAGAAAAGAAAAAAATTGATTATGGAGCGTTTTATTTTAACATGATGAATAAAATATTTTAAGACAAGGTGTTCAAATATTTTCCAAATCATTTCTAATATATATA
>NW_015159711.1:434658-465185 GCF_001447785.1 Gekko japonicus
GATATTCTAGCTTTGAGAAAAGTGCAGAAAAGGGCAACTCGAATGATAAAAGGGTTGGAACACTTTCCCTATGAGGAAAGGTTGAAGCGCTTAGGGCTCTTTAGCTTGGAGAAATGATGACTCAGGGGTGACATGATTGAGGTTTATGAGATTATGCATGGGATAGAGCAGGCAGAGAAAGAGGTACTTTTCTCCCTTTTTCACAATACAAGAACTCGTGGGCACTCCATGAAATTGCTGAGTGGTCGGGTTAGAACGGATAAAAGGAAGTACTTCTTCACCCAAAGAGTGATTAACACTTGGAATTCACTGCCACAGGAAGTGGTGGCGGCTACAAGCATGGACGGCTTCAAAAGGGAATTAGATAAGCATATGGAACAGAGGTCCATCAGTGGCTATTAGCCACAAGGTATAGATAGGAACTCCAGGGCAAGTGATGCTCTGTATTCTTGGTGCTTGGGGGGGGGGGGGTGTGTTGTTTGTTTTGGGTGGGGGGGGGGGGGGGGGGGGGGTCAACAGGGGGAGGGCTTCTAATGTCCTGGCCCCACAGTGGACCTCCTGATGGCACCTGGTATTTTTGGCCACTGTGTGACAGAGTGTTGGACTGGATGGGCCTTTGGCTTGATCCAACACTGGCGTCTCTTATGTTCTTATGTACTGTTTCTCTAGAGAAACAAATGTTCATATAAATATCAGTGGGTTGGACCCAGCCAGTTGTTTTGCTCAGCCTTGGCCAATTCCCCTTTCTATTGCAGCCCTTATCCTTGATAGCTTTTGTCCATGATCCACAGCATAGATTTTCTGGTGGTCACAGGGGGCCCCTTCCTCCCTTTTTCCACCAGTGGAAAACCATTTTCTCTGATCAAATAGGCTTTTGAAGCACTGAGAAAACAAGCTGTAAATAAAAGGTAATAATGTGATGAGTGAACAACTTTTAAAAGTCCCAAACAGTTTAGGTGCACATATCCTTTATCATGCTGTCTTCCATAGTGCAAGCCCTTTATCATGCTGTCTTCCATAGTGCAAAAGAAGATTAAATGCATGCATTTGGCTGGTTTACCATTTATGAAACTCAATTGCCATTGTGCTACCATTAGAAGAAACCTGATCTGGCTACCTTGCCTACATTTTGATGTTTCAGGTCATCACACACTACTTAAGTAGAAAAGTAAATATGGTTTAAATTAACCTCTATTATGAAAGATCCTCTCTTTAGAAAGTTAAGTAGCTAACGCTAAACTAACATTAGACTTTGGCCATCTTAAAGTCAAATGAAGTAGATGAGGCAGGAAGATAAATAATCTCACGTAGCTGAACTTTTTCAAGCAGAAGGAATAAGAGAAGAATATGTTCAAATACGCTTAAGGACAAATCCCGGCCTTGTGCTCCACTCATAACAGGGGAAATGAAATGGTTAAACTAGGAGATGGGTACATTAAACCATCTTCATAAATTAGGAGTAATCTTGTGGTCACATATCCATGAGTCTCCTGGGGCAGGTGTTCACTTCTTCCCTGTTGAATGGACAGGTGGGAGTGGGGGGAACAGAGAAAAATAGTACATAAGCCCTAAACCTGCACACATGAACACCTGAATGCATCTTATCCTGAGCCAGACCCCTGGTCTATTCAAGCTCAGTCTTGTCTGCTCTGATGGGCAGTGGCTCTCCAGGGTCTTGGACAGAGATAGTCACATCATGTACAACGTGATCCTTTTAACTGGAGATGCCAGGGATTGAACCTGGGACCTTGTCAAGCAAAGCTGATGCTCTACCATTCCATGACCCCTCCTAAGGAATCCACTTGAAGATTATTAAGAAGGATACCACCAAGACTACTTCACAAAGGAAACTCTCTCTTGCAGGAAGAAGGCCATATTTACTGGATTGTAAAGAAAATGTGCCTGCTCATAATGTGGCCACTTACCGCTATAGAAGACGTGATCAGGTGGCTTTCTAATATCTGACAGGATCACATTGTTCTTCCCAAAGCGTTTTCTAAAGAAGATGCTACCATTAGTTTCAGGACACTTCTCAAAACATTTCAATTAGAAAAATCTTTTTCAGAAGACATTCCAAAATACGAAAGTTTCCATTACATCTCTCAAAAGGAGATATGAGCTACTTAAGTATAGTTCATTCCACAAATTTCTGTATCAACCCAGATCAGTGTACTAAGCCTGCAGAGCTGGCTCTCCAGACAAAGCATCCAAGTAGATGCTTGGGGTGGCATGATGAGGAAGGCACCGATGCTCCACAAGGATTCAGCTTTCTCCCTGCTATTGGTAGCACGTGAGGCACTAGTGTAGGTTTCTGGGCCACCATTTGCCTCTTGTTAGCCGCCCTGAGCCCGTGTGGAAGGGCGGGATATAAGTCTAATAAATAAATAAATTTTAAAAATCACCGCTAGCTGGGAGGAAGCAATAGAAGCTTCCTTTGGAGCTGCGGTGGCTCAAGGGGTTAAGACGCTGAACTGCAGGCTGTGGAAGGTCAGTAGTTCAGCAGTTCAAGACCCGAGTTGCCGCATGACGGAGTGAGCTCCCATCTCTAGTTCCAGCTCCTGCCAACCTAGCAGTTTGAAAGCAAGAAATTGCAAATAGATAAATAGGTACCACTTTGGTGGGAAGGTAACAGCGTTCCGTGCGCCTTGGTGTTTAGACATGCCGGCCACATGACCATGGAAACGTCTTCGGACAGTGCTGGCTCTTTGGCTTTGAAACGGAGATGAGCACCGCAACCCTAGAGTTGGATTCGACTGGCTTTCGAGCAAGGGAACCTTTACCTTTACTTGGGTTGACAAAATACCTTAAACTGGCCATGTTAAGCATGGTCAGCTTTGGAGACCGCCCTTTTGTTGCCAGTTTAGGAATTCATGAAACAATAAGGGTATGGTTTCCCTGCATTTGTAACATAAAAAACTGATTGTGAAGGTTAATGGAAATCTTGTTCTTTCTCTAGGAATATATCATCTATATCATGCTGTAAATAAGAAGTATCAAAAAGTTACAGCTTACCTCAAGAGTTTAGCAAGTCCTACTCCAAGCTGGCCTAATCCCCCTAAAAGTCAAGAACGAGAGGAGGTAAATCAAAAGAAATTAATTCAGAGCTTGCCAAACCTAAAGGGGAGGGGTTATGTTGCATTAAAAAAAAAACTGGAGAAAGTTTTGTATATTTCTACTGGGGATTATCTTTCTATGGAGAAACTGACTAGATAGTTAAGAATACTTCAGGGTGTAGCTACTGTATTTATTTATTTATCAAATTTATACCCCACCCTCCCCACCGAAGCAGTCTCAGGGAGGCTTACAAATAATTAAAACACATAGATAGGCAATAAAACAATCATAAAACCTTCTACTGTTTTTAAGTCCTTTTTGACTTGTGTTAGCCGAATTGCTTTATCTACAGCAATTGGCAGTTTAGATGGGTTCTTGCCAGTGTCTACCAAGGTCCAGTTTCCACCAAGGGTTACCAGTAAAAGGTCTCATTTCTTAACACTTGTGTTACTACAACCAGGATCAAACTTAGTATGGTTCGAATTTCAGCATTTGCTCTTAAGGAAACACAATGAACAGCACAATACCTCCTGCTGTTCCGGGTGGGACCAGCAGCTTCTACCCCACCACTTGCAATGGCCATTTTAAATGATCAGATCAGGAATTTTACTTATCCTACCACTAGGTGGCAGGACAGAGTGCTCATAGGCAGCAAAATAATTAGCACCCTATTTTATGGGCAACAGCTATTGCTTTATAGCCCAATCTAGGATATCAGCTCAAAGAGTACATATTTCTAGTAGTTCTATTCCTACAGATAAAAATTGCAACACATATGTATCATCTAGGATTGAAGATCAATCAAATGCTATACTACCCATTTACTGTTGCATACTGATGGGAGACTAGACCTACGTTTACAAAGAAGAATGATACAAGAGCTACCTCTCAGATAGCTAGTTTGGTGTAGTGGTTAAGTGTGCAGACTCTAATCTGGGAGAACCGGGTTAGAGTCCCCACTCCTCCACTTGCACCTGCTGATGTGACCTTGGGTCAGTCACAAGCTCTGGCACAGCTGTCCTTGAAAAAGAGCAGTTTGTGTCAGAGTTCTCTCAGCCCCACCCACCTCACAGGGTGTCTGTTGTGGGGAGGGGAGGGGAAAGGAGTTTGTAAGCCGCTCTGAGACTCCAAGTGAAGGGCAGGGTATAAATCCAATCTCCTCCTCCTCCTCTTCCTACTAAGCAAGATGCTTGGAACAATGTTCCTTGTTTAGTTATACTCTCCACTCCTGCTGTCCTTGTCTGGGCTATGCATATAGTCTACCTTGTGCTAAAGGGGGTGGCTTATAAGATCATCATTGCTTCCCCAACCATACATTTTCATACAGACCAATTAAGGTGGCTTGATACAATTAGCAATAAGGAAATTCAAACAGCTCAGAGAAAAGAAGTCTGCAACAGTAGTAAAATATACTGACCTGTAATTAATACTCTGGGATGATCTGTTTCTGAGAAAGATACAGAATGAAAACTAGCATCTGAGGTTATCTGCCGGGGTGAGAAACCATGACACCGAACTGGCATGACGGCAACCTGACAGCCACAGCCTGGTCTCTGCAAAACCTGCCTGACAGCCCGGCTTAGACTCTTAATGACTGGCATTGTGTCCACTTCAAGTGCACTGGAAGAAAGCAAAAAGTTACAGTAATTAATAAACCATTTCATCAGCTGTCAAACTTATCTGTATGGTAAAATTTAAATTTGTTTACTATTTTGGAAAATCCAGGCTTATCTGAATTACCAATACACTTTGCAAGCTAATAGACAATCTTTGCAGACAACTGCCTGATTGGGATGTGCCAGTTTAACACAAAAGTCCATGGAACATTCCGACTAAATAACATTATTTGCTTTAGAATTTCCCTGCTGAAAACCATTTGTATAGAGCGAGGATAGAGCTAGTATTCAATTGTATACTGGCTTGCATCCACTCGCTATAAACCAAAGCCATTTTGCAACTCTGCCAATTGTTCCCTTAACTCCTGCTAACAAAGGGGAAACTGTAGAGACTGCCCAAGTCAGCACACTGCCCAAGAATCCCAATGGCACACTCTTTTTGTTGACAAACAAGAGGCACAAGCCGTCAGCTATCCTCCTGCACAAGGCTCACTGAAACAAATAGGTGCTGTGCTAGAGAGGTGGTAGAAGCTATGCAACATCACACACCATCTGTATCTGAACTGGTGCAATTAACCTAACACTAAAGTTATCTGAGAACAGGCACAAAACACATTAAATACGCAGCACCTTTCAAAGTTGCATTTCTAATCAGAAATATTTTTAGTGGTTACTAATGAAAAGTGTTTCGAAAAGCACAATGCTCTATTCTTTACCATATCTGTTGGAACATATCCCAGTGTTACTAGTTCTTAGAGCAAGCCAGAGCAAGATTACACCTGTTGGCTGTAAATTTGATGCAGGGGTGAAGAGTTCAGACTGCTGATTCCAAGTATTGCTGAAGTGATACCAACTTTCCATAGAGCCATGGAATGAAGAAAGAGATGAATACCAACACTATAGCTTTGATACAATCTTTCTTTAGGCACTTCCAAACTAGAATGCTGGTTAGCCAAATTAGTAACTGACAGAAAGGGCTCAAATCCGATCAAATATAAAAATTTCGTAGAGATCACTGATAAGGTAAGCTATCAGCCCTTGTGGGGAAAAATATCCTCAGTTACTACATTTCTGCTGAAGCTGCATCCTGGCCATTCTTCTTTCAGTGTTGGGCTTCCTTGGGGAGAAACTAAAGTTAGACAATCTATTTACTTAAAATATTAATGTATTTTATGATCTCCTTTTTAAAAGGCTTGCATTCTTCCACACACACCCTCCAGATGGTAATATGCACCAACAGAACCAGGCACTTCTCGTTTTTCCTGTTCAGCTTACCTCCTTTCCTGCCAGTGGCTTTGCAAAGCAAGAAGGAAGATGAGTGAGACAGAGAGGTATTTATAGGGCACAGCCTCTCTGCTAAGCCAATCAAGAGTCTGGAGGGAGTGGGAGTTGTCCACTAGGTTATGTGCACACATGTGATATCAGCACAAGGCAGACACATTGCAATCCAGTCTGTTTGATTTAAAATAACGTCACCACACCACAGGCAGAGAATTCTGTAGACAGCATGCTGCATGCTGTTTTTCTAATATAGTCATAACCACATGATGGCTTCAGGGAACAGGAGGGTCCATTAACCCTTACTGATTGGCTGCTACTTTGTGGCTACTGCAGTAGCACCAAAAGGTAATGATGCTTCTGAACTATAAGCTGGGGCTAGAATCAACCACCTGAATGAGACCAAAAGCCACCAGAGTCACCTGTTGCAATAGGATTATCTTTCTGGCACATATGTGTACAGACTGACCTACACAATCTGCACAGCAGACACATCTTGACTAAATGAGCTATGCCATCATACAGTCCAAAGACACATGTAACACTGGAAAAGGTTCTTCTAGGTTGCTAGCCAGTCAGCCCTTGAGAAAAGTTCTTCCCATAATACTCAGCCAGAATCTAGCAAGTGTGAACACCACACACCACAGAGCTCAGCTCTACCCTTTCCAACACTGCATATGGTGGAAAGTGGGGGGGAGGAAGAATTCCACCTCCCAAGTTCTCTGTCCCCCCTCCCACAGATTTTCACATCCCTGTCTATGCCTGATGCTCATGCCACAGGGCTGTGGTCATGGGATAGTTCCCCCTGACATTGTTCTTCTTCTAATGGTGGCAAGACAAAGAAGAAGCCCTTCCCAGCAGCAGCAACCCCAGCTGGGAATCAGAGCACATGACAGTGGCAGTGGGCAGGAGATTAGGGCCATTCCTGCCCTACAGTTCTCTCTATTTGCATTCTGAATAGCATTTTGTCATATTGAGCTATGCTACTAAGTTTAATTTTCCATGTAACCCTTGAGTTTGGGTACGCCTCCATCCCATTCTTGGGCACTCAGATTCCCCTATTTTCTTTCAGCAAATCATAGCTTGTGATTACATATGACCCAGGCCAACAGAGGTTTCCCCAGAAACAGAATTGCAACCCAGTTTGATCACTGTTCCCAAGTAGACTGTGGTTTCCTGAGAAAGGCAATGGAACCATATGTTCTAGTTTTGATGAACATTACATCTGAACTGACTCATGATCATATGGATGGGCTTGAAATATAGTTCACTTTTGTAGACAGCTATCACTTTTAGCCATTCAAGATTCTGTCTGGGCGCACAGCTGGGTTCATACTCACTTCTATGGCACTTTCAGTGCTCTTTAGGTAGGTGGGTTTTAAAAAGTAATTATATTTATTAATTATAGTTATTAATATAGTGCTGGCTATTACCTTTAAAGCTCTCCTCAGTTTAGGGAACTGATGATACTTGTCAAATCACTTCTCCCTGTATATTCTCACATGCTAGCTAATTCCTTAGAAAGCCTTCTCCTTGTGATGCCCTCTCTTCAGGTTGTCTGTGTAGCAACAGTTAAGCTATGAGCTGTGTGTGTGTGTGTGGGGGGGGGTAGCTCTCAGACTCTGAAACGGCCTACCAAAGTGGGTGTGGATAGCAACTTCACTTGCTGTATGTAGGCCCCTGCCACACGGCAGGGAAACGACGAGGTAAAGCGCGGCTAAATAGAGCCGCTCCAAAGTTGAGACGCTGCGGCGGGATCCCACGGATCCCCTGGCCGCAGCGCCTCTTCTCCCCGGCAAGAGCAGACGCCGGGGAGGACGAGCCAGATGGGAGGGGGAGGCTGCCGAACTGCGCATGCCCGAGCATGCGCAGTACGGCCGGGGGCCGGGATGCGGCGGCGCAAGGACGCGCCGCCGATCCCACGGCCGGCTTGGGGCGCCCCAGACGATTGCTACCACCTAGATAGGTGGTTCGTCTTTGCAGCGGGGTATTGCCATTTGGGCCGGATCAGGGACGGAGACGGCACGCTCACCAGATGTTGAGGTGAGATCGCGCCTGTTTGCTCCGCCCCAGTTCCGTCCCGCTCCCGGCCCAAATGGGCTCGTATGAACGGGGCCGTAGGAAAGCAAAACAGTTTCCATTCAAAGGGCACTAGGAGGGAAACTGTTTTGGCAGATCTGGCTGCATTCATAATCTTACTAACAGAGTCTTGTCTTTGGCTCCTTGCAATTTCTTGTTGCACTGTTAGCTGCCTTGGGCTTACAGAGAGAAGGTGGTGTATAAATATTTTAAATAAATAAAATATTTAAAATTTACCACCAAAGTCACGAAAGCATCAATCTGGTAGAACTCTGATAAAAATCAGGTTAAAATAAATCCTATCTTCAAGTATAAGCTAATGCGGTCTGAACTTGCTGAGACTGAGAGGGGAAAAGATTTTGGGGTTGTAGCGGATAGCTCAATGAGGGACTTGGGAATGTGTAGTCTGGAGAAGAGGAGGTTGAAGGGGGACATGATTACTCTTTTTAAGTATTTGAATTGCTGTCACTTAGAGGAGGGCAGGGAGCTGTTCCTGTTGGCAGCAGAGGATAGGACTCACAATAATGGGTTTAAATTAAGGGTGGGGAGCTACTGGCTGGATATTACAAAATACTTTTTTACAGTAAGAGTTGTGCAACAGTAGAATCAGCTGTCTAGGGAAGTGGTGAGCTCCCCCTCACTGGCAGCCTTTAAGCAGCAGCTGGACAAACACTTGTCAGGGATCCTGTAGGCTGATCCTGCACTGAGCATGGGGTTGGACTGGATGGCCTGTATGGCCCTTTCCAACTCCGTGATTCTATAAGTGTCAACCCAGTGTGCTGCAGTGGTGAAAAAGACAAACTCTATGTTTGGGATTATTAGGAAAGGGATTGAGAATAAAACAGGTGATATTGTAATGCCCCTGTATTGTTACTTGTTATTTGTTACTTCTTTGCAACCAGAGTAACAGCAAACCCTCGTCCCACCATAAATCCCATCCCACAGGAAAACATAGAAGAATTTAAAGGTTAATGCCCCTGTATAGATCTATGGTGCGGCCTCATTTGGAATACTGTGTACAGTTCTGGTCACTGTATCTCAAAAAGGACATTGCAGATCTGAAAAAAGTACAGAGGAGGGCAAACCAAGGTGAAGAAGAAGAAGAAGAGGAAGACATTGGATTTATACGCCGCCCTTCACTTGGAGTCTCAGAGCGGCTTACAAACTCCTTTCCCTCCCCACAAAGACACCGTGTGAGGTAGGTGGGGCTGAGAGAACTCTTTCAAGAACTGCTCTTTCAAGAACAGCTCTGACAGAACTATGGCTTGCTCAAGGTCATCCAGCAGCTGCAAGTGGAGGAGTGGGGAATCAAACCTAGATTAGGGTCCGCGCACTTAACCACTACACCAAACTGGCTTTAGGAGGTTGACGCACCTTCCCTATGAGGAAAGGCTGAAGAGTGCGCGGGACTCTGCAGGTTAGAGAAAGGACGGGTGGGGGGGGGGGGGACATAATAGAGGTTTATAAAATTATGCATGGAGTAGAGTGTAGGGATGAGCATGAACTGGGAAAATGTGGTTTGGTTTGTTGGTGAAACAAACCAGTTCGTGGCCCTGCAAACCCTGTTGGAAGGAACCACAGTCTCTTTAAACAGGATTTGCAGAAAGCCAAAAAACAGCTGAGTGATGGGGAGCCAGCTGCTCTTTAAAGGGACTGCAGAAGATAGCCTGAAAAACAGCTGCATGGGGAAGTGCTCCCTGCTGCTCAGCTGTTTTTGTGGCTTTTGTGGGGAACAGAAAGCAGGGATTTAAAAGGACTTGGAGTCCCTTTAAACCCCTGCTTTCTGCTCCATCCATGAACCATCACAAAGTGCTTTAAAAGTTCATGGAAGGTTGTGATGGTAGACCCATCGCAAACTTCTGTTCGTGAACCACGAACAGGGCAAAATTCATGACGAATTTTGCTTTAGTTGTAGATTTTCCGGGCTGTATGGCCGTGGTCTTGGCACTGTAGGACCTGACGTTTCGCCAGCAGCTGTGGCTGGCATCCTCAGAGGTATAATGCAGAAAGATGGAGTACTCTCTGTGTCAAGGTGACATGCTAATGGAGGCTGTGACATGCTAATGGAGGAACTTCCCTGTGTAATCTGACATGCCATTGAAATTTATAAACATAAACACAATTTCAACAGGAAAGAGAGTTTAAAAATAAATAGGCCATGGTTTCCTGTCCTGAAAAACACAAAATGCTCTACATCGTACAACAGCACTACAGATAAGATTAGAATTTCAACAGCCAATCCATATGCAAAAGAACCTCCTCAGGAAAGCTCCTCCATGAACATGTCACAGCCTGGGGAACGCCTACAAGATAATGACTTTGCCCTACCCCACCTTCCTTAGTAGATATAAATTACCTGCCTACCATTTTTCTTCTCACCTTGACACAGAGAGTACTCCATCTTTCTGTGTTATACCTCTGAGGATGCCAGTCACAGCTGCTGGCAAAATGTCAGGTCCTACAATGCCAAGACCATGGCCATACAGCCTGGAAAATCTACAACAACTAATGAACTCTGGCCATGAAAGCCTCCAACAACATATTGAATTTTGCTTTGTGATTCAGTTCATGCCCATCCCTAGTCGAGAGACTAGACAGAGAGAACCAGGGCTCTTCTTATGTTCTTACATTATTTTAACTATGTGAAAGACTGGTAGGAACTTGCTGTGTCAACAAAAGGGTTCTTTTTTTAAAAAAACCAACAACATATCCTACACTTCCTAGAACAAGCGACACAGGCTATCATTAGCACAGATCTTAGGCAATATAAAGAATACTTTTAAGTGAAATACTATTGCAGTTTCCTTTTACTACAAGATACCCCAGGGGTTCATATGAAGAAACAACTATGCTGTTCTAATTAAAAAAATGAAATTGAGAGAGCAAACTTTAAGTGAGCAGGCAATGAAGAAGCCCTTAACTTTTCAGCAATCCTTTATTAGACAGTAGGAAATAGAGATCTGCAACTATAAAAACAAGATTATATAAATGTCCTAGTTCGTAGGTAGCTAACAAAGGAGATTAGCCTTGGGTGGAACGTGACAATATTGCCACAGTGACAAAGCAGTTTTAGTACTTGCTGCCCACTTATGAATCTAAAACAGGTTTTAAAACTTGGCAGTCCTTTGACTTTCATCAGTATCAACAGAGGTATTTATGGAGAGTTAACAATTTGTACGTAGTAATAAGAAACTCTGCAGCTTTGGTTCCTTGACAAAAAGTTCTAACACATGCTAATGCCACATTAAACTCAAGCCAAGGCTAACACAAGATGGGAACTAAACAGTGTTACACGCAACTGTTCTTTTGTTAAGGTACAGCACAAAATTGGCAGCTAATGTTACCTAAATGAAAGTTAAATTGTAGACAGATACATTTCTATTTTAGATATTGGTACTCCAATGGGAACCCAAAGCACATATGAATGTGGGTTTCCTAGATTCTAGCCTGACATTCTAACCACCATACTACTCTAGCTTTCTGAGGTCCCTGCCACACGGCAGGGAAAAGGACGGCTGATCTGCGGCTAATGTGAGTTGCACCAAAGTTGGAACGCCATGGCGGGATCCCATGGATCCCGAGCTGTGGCGCAGCGCTCCCCGGCACGATCAGATGCCGGGGAGGAAGAGTCGGATTGGGAGGGGGAGGCTGTCGAACTGCGCATGCTTGAGCATGTGCAGTACGGCAGGGGGCCGGGATGCACCAGTGCAAAGACGCGCTGGCCGATCCCACAGCCTGGCTTGCGGCGCTCCAATGGATACAACCACCTAGGTAGGTGGTTCTTTTTTAGTGCGCGTTTTCGGCGGTAGGGACTGATCAGGGACGGGCAGGCAACGATTCCCAGATGTTGCCGTGGGATCGCGCCCGTTTGCTCCACCCCCGTTCCGTCCCCCTCCCGGCCCAAAACGCCTCGTATGAACAGGGCCTGAGTTTACTGAGTGGGGAATCTCTCCAAGTATTTGAAGGAGATGGCCAAAGGTTGAGGAAAGTCTCTGTGGCTGAATCTGCAGCTGCTGTGTAAGGGTGAGGTCACACTGTCCCTTTGATTGGGATTCGCCGCTGTTTCCTCCCGCATTTAAATTTCCTGTTCACATGCGCCAAACCGCCTCCCATGCTTAAGCAGGCTCACTCTCGCCTGCTTTCCTGACCCCGGGAAAATCGAGTACTTTCCTGGCTCTTGCGCTTTGAATGCGCGATTTCACCTATATGGACAGCTGTCTTTCGCAATGATTGCGAATAGGGCCGTCTGACCACTCTCTGTAGGTTTTTGTTTGTTTGTTTTTTAAAAAGCTTCCGGTTTGAGCACACGGGCATACATGCACTTAATAAATCCATTTTTTTTAAAAAAGTCAGTGTTTACAGCATCCTGGTGGAGGCGGGAATGAGAAGTGGGGGCTCCGGCAGCCTGGACGGGGGCGACAAGGAGGTGGCGGAGATGGCACCCAAGCAGCGCGGCCCGTGCCTCGCACCTTCCTGCTGGGCCTCAACCTCCTGATCGCCCAGAAGTGCTGGGAGAAGGTGCGCCAGGCCAGCGGCGACAGGGCCGATGGCAAGGACGGCCCTGCGGTTGCCCGGGGCAGCTGCTGCCACCGCTAGATGGGGACGAGGGTGAGGGGGATGGCCAGCAGCCAGTAAGGGGGATGGCTATGTAGACATCCGAACCTGCAGCCAAATATTCCCGTTTAAATTAAAGCAGGAACAAGGCGCAATTACTGTGCCGTGTAACCACAGCCTAAAGCAGTCTCAGTCTGTTGTGGCGCTGTTGTACATTGTTCCCCTTTCCCTCCCATTTTGGCTTGGGATAAAAGCTTGCTGTCTGCATCAGACCTCACTATGGTGACCGCAGGGGCACCCGGGAGGGAGAGCACATGAGAGAAGGGGGAGGAGCAGACTCCTGGGGCGCCAGCAGGGCACTGCGCTGTGGGGAGGAAATGGTACCTGCGACACCCTCCTGCAGAAAGTAAAGGAGGTGACCTGGCAGAGGGGGGCTGAAAAGTGAACGAGCTGGATAAAAAACACAAAACACCCAGCGGTTGCTAGGCAGGGCATTCTGGGGACTGCCCCAGGAAATATCATGGTTTGGGGTGGGTGTGCTTCTAACCCACCAGCAAAGAAACATGATCAGAGAAAAACTGGGGGGTGGGGAGGATTTGGCTCCAGGTGTCTGCTTATCACTCACAGCCGCTCAAGGGCAGGGAGGAGGAATTGCTGCGGCTGAAAACCAGATCTACATAATCCGGTGAGATGCTGTAGTGACCTTGGAATCGCCACTACAGGGCAAGAAAATGATGCAGACAGCCAATGCTGAGTCGATACAATACAGGAATGGCTGTGACAAGCAATGCAGACAAAGATTTGTGAGACGATTTGGGACTGCCGGCAGAGCAACAGGAAAGACCAATGCAGATTGGACCTGTATCTCTCTCTCACACATACAGTTGGCTAAAGGGAAAACATCTGGGGATGCAGGGTTTCTCTTGGGGAACGAATGTGAAGAAGCAGATATCCTGCCTTGGGACAGTGCCTCTTTGCCTTCATTTCTTTTCTGCTTATGTATTTATAAATACAACCAATATTATAAGAATGCTATTGGAGCACTCTCATCCAAAGGAACCCCAGCAGGAAGTAATCACACAATAGAGACAAGAGTCCCAGCTGCAAATAGAGGCTTTCTGGTGGTTTGGTAAGGACCTTACACTAAGTTTGAAGGTAGAACTTGAAGCAACCCTGAGCAGACTGGGAACATCCCAAACCCAGCAGAGGCTGAAATAGTCCTTGCCCAGGAGATGAGGATCTTGTTAGATGAAAAGCTGCTCCCAATGAGAGTTGACAAAGATGATACAAGTAGATGGGTAGAGACAGGTTTGGACTCACAGATATTTCACTCAGTCACAGAAAACCAACCAGTTTTGACAAGCCTAAAAGTGGCATAAGGATCTATATGAAATAGAAAGCCACTGGGAAAGAAAACTGAATGAAGTGAGAGAAGAGACATGGTCTACACTGGAAGCAAGATTTTGATGAAGGATCTGAAACCATTCCTATGGAAGCCTCTTTCTGGACTTGTCACCTACTCTGTAGGCATTGTAAGGACTGCAGAGGGATGGAACAAAAACCGAAAATAGCACTTTCAAATGCCCACGTTTGACACTGATATCAGCATTTACTCAAAGGGTATTTATTTTTTGTATGGCAGTTACACACAGGAAGCATATAATAATATAAAAATACGTAACCAAGTTGATACAATGGGTATGCAGACGGATTGGACAATCCCACTAAATACCAATATCTAAAATTTAAATCCAATGAATTGCAGCTGGGGAGAGTTCAAAAAGCTCCACCACATCTCCCTGGAAAGCATGACGCTCACAGTACTGTGACAGATGGAAAATAGTTTGTTAGTTGTTAGCCAAAAATAGTTTGGCAGGCTGCACCACAATCTTTGATTGTGTGGATTACAACAAACTGTGGTAAATCCTTAAAGAGATGCGAGTATCAGACCACCTCACATGTCTCCTGAGAAACCGGTATAACAGTCAAGAAGCAACAGTTAGAACTGGATATGGAACACCTGATTGGTTTAGCATAGAAAAAGGAGTACAGCAAAGATGTATATTGTCACCCTGTTTATTTAATTTATATGCAGAGTACATCATGTGAAATGCCGGCCTGGATGAATCACAAGCCGAAATTAAGATTGCCAGGAAAAACATCAACAACCTCAGATATGCAGATGATACCACTCTAATGGCAGAAAGTGAAGAGGACCTAAAGAGCCTTTTGCTCAGGGTGAAAGAGGAGAGTGCAAAAGTTGGCTTGAAACTCAACATTAAAAAAAAACCCCACTAAGATCATGGCATCCGGCCCCATCACTCCTTGGCAAATAGAAGGAGAAGTCATGGAAGTACTGACAGAATTAACGTTCCTGGGATCCAAGATCACTGCAGACAGTGACTGCAGCCATGAAATTAAAAGACGCCTGCTCTTGGGAGGAAAGCTATGACAAACCTAGACAGCATAATAAAAAGTAGACACCACCCTGCCAACAAAAGTCCGTATGGTCAAAGCGATGGTATTCCCAGTAGTAATGTATGGCTGCGAGAGTTGGACCGTGAGGAAGGCTGAGCGCCGAAGAAAAGATGCTTTCAAATTATGATGCTGGAGAAGACTCTTGATAGTCCCTTGGACTGCAAGGAGATCAAATCAGTGAATCCTAAAAGAAATCAACCCTGACTGTTCCCTGGAAGGCCAGATACTGAAGCTGAAGCTCAAATACTTTGGCCACCAAATGAGAAGGGAGTACTCATTGGAGAAGACCCTGATGTCAGGAATGATTGAAGGTCAAAGAAGAAGGGGACGGCAAAGGATGAGGTGGTTAGACAGTGTTATTGATGCAATGAACATGAAATTGAGCAAACTCCAGAGGATGGTGGAAGACAGGAGGGCCTGGCGTGATGTGGTGCATGGGGTCGCGAACAGTCGGACTCGACTGTGCGACTGAACAACAACCACAATTGCATTCAGGTCTTAGTATTTTGCCTGGTTCAAACAACAGGTCTGCACAACTGCCAAAACCTGTTCATATTCTATTAGTTGTCTTCCATACTTTACATGGCAAGTGGACATCTCGTTGGTGTTTATCAGGTTATGGATATTGGGTGGAACTGACTGCATCCATGTTCACAACCATTCATTCCCTGGATAAAAATTTTGTGATTGCAGGATTTGTGCAGACCTTATTGCTGGGTGTTGGGATCTTAGCCTCGATAGGCTAGCATCAGCTGTGTCTTTGTGGATGGGCAACTCTCTGTTTTCAGTGATCTTTCTATATTCACGAAGAGGAGTGTGACGGAATTGAAAATCTGGGACCAGCAGAATGTTGAGATAGATCCCTGCTTAGTCACATGACATAGAAGGGAGGGGGCCTTTAGGCTGGAGCACTCCCTGAGTGACAGAAAACTGACCTAACGGGCAGTTGGAAAGAAGCTATTAGTGAGTGGGACGGAGAGCTAACAGAGGGTTGGTCAGCTAACTGAAGGAGCTCCAGCTCAGTAGCTCTGTGTGTGGACAGCCAAATAACAGTTAAACAGATAACTGGGGCTGGAATAACCTGGTTTAGTGAGTTCCTCAGAAGAAAAGGGACAGTGACCAGACGGTTAAAAGCTAAATACAACAGTGTCATACGCAAATGATACATCACTCCTTAAGGGATCTGAGAGAAGTGGTTCAGGGAGGGCTGAGGAAGCGGTCTGGACCGAGTCAGGACAACTGGTTGGTGGCCAGTTGGGCTCAAGACGGCCTATAGTACCAAAGCCAAAAGTTAACCATGAATCAGTACAGGAGGGTGTGATCAGAGGGTGTAGTGAACTGTTTAACATCTGTGTGAAAGTAAAAGCAACAAGCATTCTGCCTAAGTAAAAACCAAATTCAAGAGTTCAGCCCGAAAAGAAACAAATTATCCTCCGTGTAAAGCTTCCATCCCCCTGTTGTGTTTTCTGTAAATAAAGTCTGTTCTGTTTTGAAGTTAACAAGCCGTGGTGCCTAACTCTTTAATGGTGAAGCCAATACACGTAGCAGTGATCCTTACAAATATCCTTGACAAAGAAGTAAAACAAATACCCCGAAGAGACTTCTGCAGATTTGTGTAGAGGACTGGTCAGGAAAAATAAAGTCCACTCTGACTAGGTCCGGACACGCAGACCCTAACAGAACTGACTGTATAAAGGGGGTTTGTGTCATAAGGAGTAACTTGTCTTTGGAAATGCAGGGGAGTGATGTGGCACAACGTGGGTAGCCAATAGGTTGGAGCAGGTTTAATACATCCACTGATGGTTCTCACTGTTGTACTGAGTTGGGACATCAAGTTTGTAGACATGGGCACTGTTGAGCCACATTGAAGCACCATATTCTGCAGTACTGTACACAAGCCCCAAAGCTGAGCATCCAAGTGTTGTAGCAGACGCACCCCAACTTGTACCACATAATTTTTGAAGAATGTTGTTTTGTATGCCTATTTTGGCTGCTACATTAGTAAGATGGCATTTACAGCTCAAGGTCCTGTCCAGGGTAATGCCAAGGTACTTAGGCGTATGGTTGTGTGTAAGTCAGGTGCCATTAAGGTAGGCATTCAGTTAATGGCTGGCAAGATTGTTATTGAGATGGAAACAGGAACATTCCATTTTTCCTGGACTTGGGATAAGCTGCCATTTACAGTAAAAGCCAAAATGTTGATGTCCCTAGTCAGTATTTCCTCAGTCCTTTCAATTGATTTGTGCCTTACTGCAATCACCATATCATTGGCATAAGCAACCTTCCTAGATATCGTCTTGGGAACATCTGAAACGTATAGACTGAAAACAACTGGAGCAAGGACCGAGCCCTGGGGTAGACCGATATTCAGTTTCTTTGGCTTGCTGATTGACTGACCCATAATTACTTGGAAAGTTTTATCACTCAGCATGTTATTTAGGAGTCAAAGTAATGTTCTGCAGGGGAAAACTTGTAAAAACGTGTACAGCAGACCATCCCTCCAGACTGTGTCATAAGTGGCAGTCAGATCGACAAAAACTGCTGATGTCTTAAGACACTTTTGATACCCTGCCTCAGTGAAAGTTGTTAAGCTGAGAACCTGGTCTTCACAACTATGATGGGGTCTAAATCCTGCTTGCTCTATAGAGACATGTTCGTTAATTCTGTCACTGATTCTGTTCAGAATTAGCCTCTCAAGGAGTTTATAATAGGAGCTCAGAAGGGAAATAGTTCTGAACTTTCTGCCAGATGTTTTGGTTTTCCAGGTTTCAGAATAGCAACTATCTTTGCTTTCTTGAAATCCCCTGGGAATCTTCCTGTTCTCATGATGTCAGTGAGAAACTTTGCAAACCACTTATTAGTGAACATGCCACTGCTGACCAGGAACTTATCATGGATGCAGTCAAAGCCTGGTGCCCTTCCACTCTTGACGTCCTTCAGTGCCTTGGAAATCTCATCCACACTGAAATCCCCTGACAGCTCACAGTCTTCAGGGCAGGTATGCTTCAAAATCTGGAGTTCTTTTTAAATCCTGATTGTAAAATCTCAATCCTTTGGAGCTCTGGATAGGGATAACACTCAGGCAGCTACCTGGTTTGATGTTATCTCTGGATTTTCTCAGAGCACAAGTGGGTTTGCACCTACTTTTTTCAACTGGTTCCAGGCTTTCCTACTAGAATGTCTGAAATCCAAATTTGAAGTTGCTTCAGTCCATTTTTGCCTAAGTGCAGCGTTGATCATGAGCTCCACAGAACTTTTCATCCACTATCTGTATGGAAGGAAGTTTGTAGAGAAACACAGCATTCTTTCCAACAGAAGCTATGGGACAAACAGCCAAGAAGCTACAGAAACTGCAAGAGGAGGACTTCACCACACACAACCTATCCCAATCCAGATTCCTATTCTGCCACAAACTCAAGTGAAGGACTAAAAGAGCACAGAAGATGAGAGATGCAAGAGACAGTAGTCACCTATATATACAGCAAGTTAAGCACATAAAACATAAGAACATAAGAGAAGCCAATGTTGGATCAGGCCAATGGCCCATCCAGTCCAACAATTTGTCACACAGTGGCCAAAAATACCAGGTGCCATCAGGAGGTCCATCAGTGGAGCCAGGACACTAGAAGCCCTCCCTCTGCTGCCCCCCCAGCACCAAGAATACAGAGCATCATTTGCCCCATACTGAGAGCTCCTATCTATACCTTGTGGCTAATAGCCACTGATGGACCTCTGCTCCATATGTTTATCTAATTCCCTCTTGAAGCTGTCCATCCTTGAAAGGGAGAAAAGTACTTCTTTCTCAACCTGCTCTGTCCCATGCGTAGTCTTGTAAACCTCGATCATGTCACCCCTCAGCCGTGTCGTTTCTCCAAGCTAAAGAGCCCCAAGCGTTTTAACCTTTCTTCATAGGAAAAGTGTTCCAACCCTTTAATCATTCTAGTTGCCCTTTTCTGCACTTTTTCCAATATCCTTTTTGAGGTGTGGTGACCAGAACTGTACACAGTACTCCAAATGAGGTTGCACCATTGATTTATACAGGGGCATTATGATACTGGCTGATTTGTTTTTAATTCCCTTCCCAATAATCCCCGAGCATAGTGTTGGCCTTTTTTATTGCAGTCACACACTGTCTCGACATTTTCAGTGAGATATCTACTACGACTCGAAGATCTATCTCTTGGTCAAACTCTGCCAGTTTGGACCCCATCAACATGTATTTATATTTAGGATTTTTGGCTCCAATGTGTATCACTTTGCACTTGGCCACAATGAACCCCATTTGCCACATTGATGCCCACTCGTCCATCCTTGACAGATCCCTTTGGAGTGCCTCACAATCCTCCCTGATTCTCACCACCCTAAACAACTTTGTGTCATCCGCAAATTTAGCCACTTCACTGCTTACGCCCAACTCCAAATCATTAATGAACACGTTAAAAAGCATCGGACTGAGTACTGATCCCTGTGGTACCCCACTGCTTACCACCCTTCACTGAGAAAATTTCCCATTTATACTCACTCTCTGTTTCCTATTAATTAGCCAGTTTTTGATCCACAAAAGGACTTGTCCTTTCATCCCGTGACTATTGAGCTTACTTAGGAGCCTTCGATGAGGAACTTTATCAAAAGCTTTCTGGAAGTCAAGGTCAACAACATCTATTGGGTCCCCCTTGTCCACATGTTTGTTCACTTCCTCAAAGAACACTAACAGGTTAGTGAGACAAAAATTTTCCTTACAGAACCCATACTGAGTCTGCCTCAATAGTTTTTGTTCATCAATGTGCCTACTAATTCTCTCAAGAACAGTTTCCACCAATTTACCCGGTATCGACTTCAGAATGACTGGCCTGTAATTTCCCGGATCTCCTCTGGAACCCTTTTTAAAGATGAGAGTGACATTAGCTACCTTCCAGTACTCAGGAATGGAGGCAGATTTTAATGAAAGATTACATGTTTTTGTCAGGAGACCCACAAGTTCACATTTCAGTTCTTTCAGAACTATTGGAGGTATGCCATCCAGGCCTGGTGATTTATCAGTTTTTAAGCTGTCTATCAGTCGTAGGACCTCCTCTCTCATCACCTCAATCTGACTCAGGTCTTTCAACACCCCTCCCGAAATCAGCGGTTCTTTTATTCTGGGGAAAAATTCATTCATTTTACAGACTGAAAACACCAATGAGGACCTTTGGTTTACTAAACGAATTCATGCCAGAGTGTTCAAAATTTATGCAAAGTAGCAGATCATTTACAAAAGTACAATGAACTATACGGGTTCATATAAAGGACACAGAACTCAAAAGGCATACAGCCAAAGCCTCTCCCCTTCCTTTCTCTTGACCCTTGGGCTCATTTGCTGTGCTCATAGAAGGGATAGACACCAAGAATCAGGGAGGATGGGGAGAAATGGAAGAAGAAAGTGCCAGAAGCTGTGAGTACATCAGGCTTCCTCCTCCTTGCCCTCACCAAGGATCTTTAAACAGCACATCAAACTGTATACAGCCTATGTTTCCTAAACGTTCCATAGAGCTAACTGAAATCTTCAAATAGGAAGGAATCCTGCCAAGAATTTGGGAAGCCTATAGGACATGTGCTGCTTTGTCACACTTAAAAAAAAAAAAAAACACTGTGGGCCAGGAGGAGAGGAAGAGGACTGACAACCAAGGCACAGCAGAAACCCAGTTGGACAAAAGCCGCACTTGAACTGTGCTTTTGCAAGCTTGCAAAATGAAGCAGTGGTTTTAAATGCATGAACATTTTTTGAACTGCATGATACAGAGGATGTTTCATTCAAAACTGCATTTCGACCTCCTGGAATCTTACAATGCATGAATAATTTGAGCATTAGCTGTGGGTGTTTGTAGACTGTTGTGTATGTGAGAGATCTGGTGTAAGTAAGGATGTTGTACAGGCATCATGAGGCTAGTCAGGTGTCAATAAAGCCTTCAGCTTGAAGAGAATCTCTGCTGGGTGTGTGTTAATTGCTGTTACTCCCACAAGCCAGTTTCTCTCTAAGGCCATTTGCTTAGGCTGGCCTAGCTAATTAGCTGCAGCTGAGAAACATCAAGTGGAATTGCCTGTAATTTGGGAGTGAACCCTTAGTGACACCTCATGATTGGGTGAAGGCTGGTGCCAGTTTTCCCATAAAGAATGACTGTGTAAAAGTCCAGTTAGCTGCCTAAACTCCATCTTGCTGCTGGAAACTTTGCTGTCTTGTGCTCCAGACTGACCAAAGGAACCATGAACCTTGAATAGGGTTGTTTGGGAGTAGTCAGCTAGTCAGCCTTTTTGTTTTCTTGCATTTTCCTTGCTGAGCTATATACCCAGCCTTTTTCCTTTTAACTGTTTGTCTTTGTCAATTGTTGTGTATCAACCGCGATCTGCACATGTGGTCGGGTTCGCACGTGGTCATGTGAAATAGCAAAGCTTTGCTTAAAAGACAATAGCCAGCTAGGATCCTGGAATGGACCAATCGGCCACCCTGGAGTAGATCTATGGATAGAGTAGATCTATGGGTGCTGGTACACTGTAAATAGCCTATCACAGGTTGTGTGTGTGTGTGTTGGGTGTGGTGTGTTTTGGGAATATAAACAGGATTCCTGCCCTGCTAGTTTGTCTCGTGTTCGTGTTTGATAATAAACTATGAGCTGATTTCACTATCTACAACTTTGAACCCAGTATATTTCATCAATAAAAATTTTTTTTTAATACATTTTGGAGTGAGTTACTGGACCAAACCCAGATAAGCCTTAGCTATGTTACTATACCTTCAGCCTGCTATCTTCATATCAGGATATCAGCATTTTTTTATCCACATAATCTGTAGCCCACCTTCCTCCAGGGTGCTCAGGCCAGCAGACATGAAATCATGCCACCTTTATCTTTTGAAGGTGGAGTTAAAGAGTTGTGTAATGTTGTTTCCTCCAGCTGCTTTTCTGGGAAAATCACCCCCCTCCCATACAAACTTGGAATGCTTCTTGTGGTGGCTGCGGTTGGTTTACAAACTTCTGTCTGCAGAAACTGGATTGCCCAGCTGGTTCACCCAAACAAGCTGAAATTCTGCAAGCTACTGCAAGAGTTTATTCATGTGGATCTAGGGTTGCCAACCTCTAGGTGGGACCTGGAGATCTCCTGGAATTACAACTGATCTCCAGATGACAGCTCAATTGCCCTGAAGAAAATGGCTGCTTTTGGAGAGTGGACTCTATGGCATTATACCCTGCTGAGCTCCATCTCCTCCCTAAACCCCACCCTGCCCAGGACCTAGGGTTGCCAGACCCCCAGTGGAGGTACGGGTCCCCTGCCGTCAGGCCCTGCTGGGCCAGCCACCAATTAGCAGTAGAAAGAGGAATGCCTAGGCCACATTGCTGGGGTTGCATAGGAAGTGGCATCATCTCATCAGTGACTTCCAGGGTGAAGCCGGTTTTACCAGAGTTTTCGCTCAAATACCAGAGTGTTGCCCAGAAATTGTTGGCATAATAACGTCACTTCCTCTGCGACACTGGTAACGTGACCTGGCCTTTCCCTTTCTCCTGGTAAGTCCCCCCCATCCCCGGCTGGGCAACCCTACTAGGACCTACCATCAAATTTCCAGGAATTTCTCAAACCAGAGTTGGTGACCCTATGTCGATCACATAAGTACACACTAAATTGCAGGCTATGTCCAGTACACATTTGGACATAAGGATGACATAAGGACCCAGGAACATTCCATTTCTTACCCATCTTGGTTGTTATAAGCAGAACATTAAAATTTCACCACATTAGACTCTGGGGTTCAAGGGTTCATGATGAGTTCAACTGGAGGTAGCTCAGTATGCTCAAGTGCAAGAATTATTTCTCCCACCTATGACTAGTAGGCAAGGAAGTTGGCATAATTTGGAGGAGGAGACAGAAGGAGAAGTAGTAGTAGTAGTCGTCATCTCAATGGAAAGTATTCACTCTTCTGAAACTATATTCTAGATGTCTGCCTGAGGGAGGGGGTGAGTTTTAGAATGCATCAATATTAATGAAAAAACCCAACTGCAGAGACATTTTAGAGCATGACTATTTTTGAAAAAAATGTTCTGCATATGCCATAAATTATAACACATCAGAGTTAGGTTGTTTCTCGGGGTTTCTATATCTGTTCCCCTACTCATCCGTTGCCAAATTACATCAACATGGTTCACCTCCGAGGATTTGACCCAATGTACTTATGGGACCATTACCATGTGTATCATAGAATCACAGAATCATAGAATGTTAGAGTTGCAAGGGATCTTGCAGGTCATCTAGTCCAACCCCCTGAATGACCATGGTGAAACAGTAGGTTAGCATTGGCAGGGGTAATTCAGGTTTAGATCCCTCCTAAAATTCTCCAGGCACAAGACAATTTTTGCCACCCCCACACCCGGAGACCTCTGATTCTCTCTCCAAGCTATTCCTTGGGGTATCCTGGTCCCTATAAGCAGCATTTCAGGGAATGATTTGAGCTACCAGGAGAGAAGGAAATCAGTGACAATCACCCCCACACTCTTTGTACCTGTAGAAAATTTAGGTGGGATCCAAGCCTCAATGTTTGAATAGGGATACACAAATCAATAAATATAGGGCTTACTTAGGTTCAAGGAATACAAATTTTTCCTATATAAATTCTTTTCTTAACACCGCCCTCACCAAAATTAGCTGTTTTGTATATGCTTTTTTTAACTGTCATATTTAGCATTTAGTGTACATTGCGTCAGAAAGAGTCACATGTGCATGCTCTTCTTTGATCTTGAGATGCATTACATAGTATGTGGTCATATCAACACCCACAAACAATCCACCGTATTTTTCTGAACACTCAGGAAGATCAGGGGATTAGTTCCTAAAAACTGCCACCCATTCAGGAAATAGATAGCTAACTATTCTGAGCCTGTAAGGTAAGGAATGCTCAGCTGGCAAAGCTCTAACATTAAAAAGTAGTTTCTAAACAAATGTTTAACTTCCAGATTGTAAACACCAAATGTTGATGTATACAAGATTGCTAAATATTCAAAGATTCTGAAGTGGTAGACAAAAATTGTAGGCATCTATGCCGGTCATGGAAAATAAGCCAAAAGCAATAGTAGTATACTAACTTTTTATTAGGGCCAAACCAAAAATTCCAAGTACTGAAGATAAATTTCCAAATTCCTCAGAACTTTTCATCAGGCTGGATTAGGATTGCCAACTCCAGATTTGGAGAGGGGTGATGGCATACAAGGGGGGAGTAAGGCCCCTGAAGGAAGCCCTCAAAGCCAACGTCATGCTGCATCTAGCCGAACGTTTTTCCTTTCCTTTCTAAAAAGCAGTTCTGGCTGCAGCCACTAGGGGCACAGGGAAATTTGAGGATAGCAAAAAGCTCTAGGATTGGTTAAACTTCCCCTTCTCCAAGATTGAAGCAAACTTGCTTAACAGATCATGCTGATTGCTGCTGTAGTAACTGCCAGCCTGCAGGTCATTTTCTTCAAGAGTCTAGCCTTTCTGTTTTCCTTCCCTTGCATCCAGCTCAGCCAGATCTTGCAAAGCAGTAGTTAAGGTGCTGCAGAAAGATAAAACAACCCTTCCCTTTCTTAATTTCTCTCCCTCTCTTCCACATGTTTCTCATTCATTTCTTCACCTAATTTTTCTGTATCCCTCCCCTTTATTTTCACTTCTTGGTCTTGGTCTCAAGACCTTCTCATCCCTATCTTGCTTGATGACAGAATGCATTTAAGAGTAGTATAGTGGCAAACCTTTGTTAATATTATGAACAGATGGAACTGGGTTTGCTGAGCATGGTACATTGCACTGGTTCTTCTGGGCTTCCAACTCCCTCCCCCGGCTTGGACTGTGATTCTGTGCTTGACATCAGCTGGCATTGCCACAATGGCACTGGGTTTCCCGGCACTGTAAATTGCACTGGTTCTGCTGGGCTTCCAACCCCCCCTTGCTTGGACAGTGATTCTGTGCTTGACATCAGCTGGCACTGCCACAATGGCACTGAGGTCTGCTGGGCACTATGTACACTGCACTGGTTCTGCTGGGCTTGCAAAAATCCCTCCCCACATTCAGTTTATATTGCAGAGATTCTCCAGTTTGACTTTAGCCCCTTGGAAACAATGGAGGATGCGGGCAACTTCTTTGGGGGGTAGTGTGTTTCTTAACATCCAGTCTGGTGAAGCTTGCAATCACTATTTTGGATGCTCTGACTAGTGTTAGTAACAGCACAAAGGCAGACTCCTAGCTCGCAAAAATGCCTTGTAAATGTTTGGGATGGTCAGCTCTTAAACTTGAAAATGGAGAACAGAAGCCCTTCTAAGTGCCTACTCAGAAAGAACACAAATGGTGTAATGATTTCTTTTATTTTTTGCTATCAACTCATAGCTGACTTATGGTGACCCCATAAGGTTTCAAGGCAAGAGATCTTTGGAGGTGGTTTGCCATTGTCTGCCTCCATGTCAGCCATGCTTAGCTTCTGAGATCTGACAAAATCAGGCTATCTTGGGGCTATTGAGGTCAAGGCTAGGCTGAATGTAAAGTGACTGGCCCAAGGTCACCCATCAAGCTTCCAGGGCACGATTGGGGATTCAAACCTGGGTTTCCCAGATCCTAGTCCAATACTTTAAGCACTACATCACACTGGCTCTTGTGATGGAATGGCGTGATGGATTGGCATGCTGGAATTTGAACATATGTCTTACCAGCATGATTATATATACAAAGTTAAATACATTTTTCACTGTCTACATTTCTTTTCTGGCCACTGAAACAAAGTTTGGGTCCAGTGGCACCTTTAGGACAAAACTTTGTTCTACTGCTTCAGACCAACGTGGCTTCCCACCTGAATCTATTTTATGGCCATGATTATTATTTGTTTTATTTCGTTATTATTACTGAAAATAATTTTGTCATATAGAGGAGGGGCCCTGACCTGGATAGCCCCAGCCTAGCCTGATCTCGTCAGATCTCAGAAGCTAAGCAGGGCCGATACAGAGGCAGACAATGGCAAACCACCTCCAAATGTCTCTTGCCTTGAAAACCCTATAGGGAGGGGTTGTTAAAAATGTATGTGTCCCAGGTGGCAAATAGGCTAGGTATACCACTGGTGGAGGGACCTCAGTGGGGTATAATGCTACAGCACCCACCCTCCAAAGCAGCCATTTTCTCTAGGCCCCACGTGGAGGTTAGTGATCCTAGGGGGGAAGGTGCTTCAGGGCCCGTTAGAAAAGCTAACGTTTTGCACTGTAGCTTTGTTAAAATGCAGGCCAGGAGATGTTGAAGATTTAAAAACAAACCAGAAAAGACAATGGAAATTCCATGTCTAGAGGTCCGAGTACCTTAAAAATTCAATCACCACCAATTAGGATCAGGGCACTGTTTGGACTGTTATACACATGTAGCTGCCTAATAATAAATCAGACAACTGGTCCATCAAAACATATAACTTACTCTATCAGTTGCTCTCTAGACAGAACCTCTGATGGAAGTCTTCCACATGACCTATTATTCAATTCTTTTAACTTAAGATGCTAGGGATTGAATTTACCTGTAACCTTCTGCATGCAAAGCAGATGCTCTACCACCGAGCCATAACCTCTCCCTCAACTTGTTGGGGAAGCCTGCAGGTTGTCTGCAACTGAATTAACAGCAAACATCTTACATCAATCATTTTGTGCCTACATATTTGGTGGTATTCATCTGTCAGTGCTTGGCATTCATCATAAGAATGTAAAAAGAGCTCTGCTGGATCTGAGCAGTGGCTCATGTTACCCAGCATCCTGTCTCATATCTTAGGCCAACTATTTACCCTGGAGAGCCAACAACAGGCCACAGAGCCTGAGGCCTTCCCCTGACGTTGTCTCTTGGCATTAGTATTCAGAAGTTAACTGAATGTGGAGGTTCCCTTTAGTCACCATGGCTAGTAGTCACTGATAGACCCATCTTCCATCAGGGCCAGCTCCAGGTTTTTCTGCGCCCTAGATGGAGCTATCTTCTGGCGCCCAACCCGCACACCCACCACTTACATGGGTTGCCAACCTCCAGGCAGGGCCTGGAGAGAAGGGGGGGTTATGAGAAAGAGCAGCGACCTCTCCTCTGTGACTGTCTCCCTTTCTCCTGAGTCAGGCGATGGTGGGTCTGGGTCCCCTCGGAAAGCATGGCTGGGGTGGAACATAGTGTCCTTCAGGGCCTGGGGGCACCGTATCCCCCCACACACATTGCCTCTGCCACGTCAGGCTTCGGCTTGCTCAGTCAGGCAGGGGCGCCACAAGAAGGCCCCCAGTTACCCCAAGGCCCAGGGATTTGGCTGCAGAGACCCAGAGTGGGACGAGACAAAGGACGTCTCCCCGGGGCTTTCCAGAGAGGTCAGGCGGCGGCGGGGGGGGGTTGGGTTGCGCACGGCAGAGGTTGATGCAGGCAGGGAGGCGACGGGGCAGCCAATGGCGTGCCTGTAGCAGCAGCAGTTGGAGGAGGATGGAAGCCACCATTGCTGCACGGGGTTGCCTCCCTCCCTGCTTCTGAGCGCCATGAGCGGCCAGAAGGGTCCGGCGGCGCGGGATGCCTGCTGGCTTGGCGCCCTTCCGAATGGCGTGCCCAGCAGCAGCTTCGTAAGTAGGAGGCTCCCTGACCCCCCCCCCCCCCCCGGGGGGGGGGGGGCGGACCCCCCCCCCCCCCCCTCCCAGCCCCTCTTATCCCCGCCACGACAACGTCTTCCAAGATGGGCAGACCCCAATCCGTGAGTGTCTGGGTGGGCAGGCCCACGCCACCCACTCTGATGGACGGCCGCCTGCCTGCCTCATCTGGGGGGAAGGCAGGAAGAGGCTGGGCTTCTGGGCGGCATGAAGGCATTTTGGTGTGTAGTTTGGTGTGGTGGCACCCAGCCCTAGGGCCACTGTCCAGTTAAGGGTGGCGGTGCTCACCCGGTCAGGGAAGCCAGGGAGATAATCATACAGGGCTTTTGGGCAGGGGCTGGGGGGCTTTGGTGGGGGGGAGGCTGGGTCCTGTTTGGCGCCCCTAAGGGGCCAGGGCCGGACCGCGTTCTAGGCGAATGCCTAGTTCACCTAGCGGGTGAGCCGGTCCTGTCTTCCATGAACCTGTCTAAATCCCTTCTAAAGCTGTCTATGCCTGTGGCCATCACTACATATTCTGGCAGCTTCTACAGCCTCAGAACTTAGAACTACAGTTCCCAAGTGGCCATGCATGAATGTGGAAATCAACACAGTGGTAGTGAAGAGTGCCGCCAAGTCAGAGCCAACTTATGGTAAGCCCGTAGGGTTTTCAAGGCAAGAGATGTTCAGAGGTGATTTGCCATTGCCTGCCTCTGTGTAACAACCCTAAACTTCCTTGGTGGTCTCCCATCCAGATCACAGCCGAACCTAATTAGCTTCTAAGATCTCATGAGAGTGGGCTAGCTTGGTCTATCCAGGTCAGGAAATCAAAGTATGACAAATTGATTAAAATGCTCAATTTATGAGTCAGGCAGGCAAGATGGGCAAAGCTGGAATACTAGAAACAAGCCATGCAGCTTCCCCACCAAAACAGATTCGTGGCAATCAAGGAAAGCTCCTCTTTTACAATTTATTTTTTCCCCTGTCAGATATGCTAGACCACTGGTTCCCAAAGTGGTCCATACCGTCCCCTGGGGGGGCACTGGAACGATCCAGGGGGGCGGTAGGAACCTTGGGTGCAATTGAGGGACGTTGAATAAAAATAAGGAGGTGGTGGAAGCATAAAGAAAGAACAGTCCAGAACCTTCCTGACTTCTCCTGGTCTTCCCTGGGATCAGGGAAGGAGGGGGAGGGGGAACAGGGGTCCCCACAGCCAATCACAGCCATGCATTTGCAAATTGCAAATGTATGTGCACCCTTATAAGGGTGTGGTGGCTGCTGCTGGCCTCTGGCTTCAGGCCTTCAGCTGCTGCTGCTCTGTCCCTGCCTTGGCCTGCCTGCCTGCGTGGGTCATGGTGGACTCTACCTGGACTGAAGAAGACATCTAAAAGGTAAGATTTGGGGAAAATACATATTATTTTTAAAGGGGGATATTAGTAAAAGTACCCTTTAAATTAGTGTCCCTTTACCTTAGGTTATGTGGCCTGCTTGAGGTGGCTTTGAGTTACAGTTCTGTTGGGTGTGGGTTGGCTAAGCCTTACTCTTTTACAGTTAATAATTTTGAGGGAAAGTTTTAAAAGTTTGGTTTGCATTTAAAAATATTTCTGTTGGATTGTTTTCTAAAAGTAATTGTGGTAATTGCTTGTTGGTGTAGTGGTGGGGGGTTGCTCAATGTTTTTAATTTTGTGATTCAAATTTTGTTATTGGTTGTTGTCTAAATATTGTAATTTTCAGGTTGGTTTTTAAATATATTTCTTGAGACTGTACTGCTGTGTGCCTCAAAGAATGCCAAATTCTTCATAGCCTGCAGAAGTTATGCAAATAGAGCACATTTAATGGGAAAAACCAAGGATTACAAATTCTGACTCCCTTGCAGTTGGGCTTGTGAGATTCACTGAGACTTGGTTGCATGCTTTGAAGCAGGACTTTGCAGCCGGGAACCCAGAAGTTAAAGTGGAAGTTCTTGAGAAGCTTCTCTTTCTATTTGGGACAGCCATCTGGTCAGTGTGGTACAGTGTTTAAGTGTCAGACAGTGTCTGGGAGATCTGGGTTTGAATTCCTGCTCTGCCACTGATAAGTAATGATTTCAAGATTAAAGAAATTGGGGTGTTGGATTGCTCTTTGGATTGCACTATGTAAACTGCCTCGCACCTAGTGTGGGGGTGCAAGAGAGTAATGATTTCCAGATATTTCAAAGCTGGCTTTCCCCCAACAATTCATGTGTGTGTGTGTGTGTGGGGGGTGTGTGTTATTCCCCAGTGGTGAGAAGAACTATAATTCATGCGCGCTGCCGGTAATATTAATTAATTGTTTTATAAATAAACACAGAAATTTTACTTTTTTACAGATAATATCATGGCTGAACTGAAGAAAAAATGTAGACAATATAGTATTCAGTATTTGAACTATGGCTTTATTCAGTCGCCTGCAAACTACATTACCAATGTGCCTGATTTGCCAAAAGCTTTTATCAAATGAAGCTATGAAGCCTTCAAGACTACAAGAACATTTGACAAAAGTTCATGCTGATAAGAAATATAACGATTTATCTTATTTTCAGAAATGTTACGATTTATCTTATTTTCAGAAATTTTACTTTTTTACAGATAATATCATGGCTGAACCGAAGAAAAAATGTAGACAATATAGTATTCAATATTTGAACTATGGCTTTATTCAGTCGCCTGCAAACTACATTACCAATGTGCCTGATTTGCCAAAAGCTTTTATCAAATGAAGCTATAAAGCAGGGGTGGCGAACACGCGGCTCTCGAGCCGCATGCGGCTCCCGGCCAAAATGAATGCGGCTCTTTGCCCGGCGCTTCCTCGGCGGCTTCCAAGCGACACATTCCGGGGAGAGGGCGTCTTTCGGCCG
>NW_015159711.1:465471-480557 GCF_001447785.1 Gekko japonicus
CTCTCTGACTAAACTACATTACCATTTTGGCTCTTTTTGTCAAACTTGTTCGCCACCCCTGCTATAAAGCCTTCAAGACTACAAGAACATTTGACAAAAGTTCATGCTGATAAGAAATATAACGATTTATCTTATTTTCAAGCACTTAAAGAAAACTTTTTGAGATAGCCGACATTGCCAAAACTCTTCTCAATAGCATCCAAACAAGATGATGATGGGCTGCGTGCATCTTACAACATTTTGTTACTGATTGCTAAATTGGGAAAACCGCATTCTGTTGGTGAAGAACTAATTCTACCAGCTATAAGTGAGGTAATACGCACCATGCTACAGAAGCCAGCATCTGATATTACCAAGAAAATTTCTTTAAGCAATAAAACAGTGCAACTAAGAATTGATGAAATGGCTCAAGATGTTGAAGACTCATTATGTGAATATTTTAAAACATCTCAGTTCTCTATACAGCTTGATGAGTCAACTTTGCCAGGAAATGAAGCTTTGCTTTTAGCAAGAAGGAAAAAATTGCCAAGAATTATTATTTGCTAAAAAATTTGCAAACAGATACCAAAGGAAAATCAATATTTCATACATTGGAAGAGTTTTTTTAAAGAAAAAGAAATTCCCCTGAGTAATATATTGTCAGTTGCTACTGATGGTGCTCCAGCGATGATGGGGCGCTACAGGGGTTTCTTGCATATTTAAAAAAGTGGTTCCAAATGTATTCACTATACACTGTGTCATTCATCGTCAACATCTAGTTGTCTGAGTGAACGCCTACATAAGTCATTATATTATGTCATTAAAGCGGTCAACAAAATCAGAAGCAATTCACTGAATGACAGATTGTTTGGACAACTTTGTATTGAAAACGATGAAGAATTCAATCGCTTGCTGCTTCATATAGAAGTTCGTTGGCTATCAAATGGTGCCTGTTTGGATCGGTTTTATAAACTCTTTGACTCAGTGCTAGAGTTCCTAGAAAACAAAGTTGATGCTTTCTGAGCCAACTTGATTGATTCCAAAAAAGACATAGCTTATTTGACAGACTTGTTTAATAAATTTAATGAAACAAATCTACAGTTCCAAGGCGATGAGCTGAATTTAATCACAACAAAAACTGTCATTTCTGCATTTGCGGCAAACCTTCTTCTGTACAAACAAAATTTAGGATGAGGGGAATTCAGCCAGTTTTCAAATTTATCAACAGTAGAAAAACATGATGAAGACTTGTTTACCTGTTGTCAGCACTTGGAGGCTCTTTATTCTGACTTTAATCAACGATTTGAAGATATTCTTAAAATGAGCATACCTGACTGGGCTTTGGACCCTTTTTCAAGGACACAGAATAATCTCCAGAATTACAAGAAGAATTTATAGAAGTAACAACAAATGAGGAATTTAAATTTAAATTCAAAGATGGCTACCAACAGTTCTGGCTGCAAAAGCAGATACCTACACTTTTCCCTGGATTATGGGCTATAGTACAAAAGTTTCTAATCACATTTCCTTCAACATATTTAGTGGAACGTGGGTTCAAGTGCAGTCACAAATCTGTTAACTAAAAAAAGAATCCGACTGCAAATAGCTAATCGTGGTGATTTAATATTGCTGCTGACAAAAATAGAGCCAAACATTAATAAATTGATAGCAGTGCACCAGGTTCATCCTTCTCATTAGGATTATTTTAATGTAATTTGTGATTTTTATTTTAATATTATCCTTTGTTATCTTAATTATCTTGTGTGTACGCAAATGTTACTATGGTTGATTTTATATAATACTTTTATTCGAGCTTCAAAGTGTTTTATTTACAACAACATCTTTCTTTACGGTCACTGCATCTTTTTGTCCACTTCTTGAAGGTAGATTTCCAGGGGGGCGCTAAGTAATTTTTTTTCCAAAGAGGGGGCGGTAAGCCAAATAAGTTTGGGAACCACTGTGCTAGACGAATGGATGTGGGCATGGAACAACTATGGAAAAGTGATGAGAGAATCTGCATGTGTACAAAATATTTGCAATCTATTGCTAAATTAAAGCTGATATACCAACTCTGTTTTAAGAAAGCAATGCAAGATGTCATTGTGTGTACAGCCTGCTAGCTGTCTGCTGCTGTTTTAATCTTAGCTGTATTTTATACATTGATTGTACAATCTTCAGATTGCTTGTTACATGCACTATTTTAATTGATGCACGGGAGTGATCCAGCTGAAGTTATGCTACCCTACCTACAGAAGAGTTAAGCATGTTCCTTCCTGTTAAAACCAATGGGATTTTGGCACTCAATTTCACTTGCATTACACCCCAGAGATTACTCAATACTGATGGAAGCACTTTAGGTTTATAAATTGCGTAACTCAAAATGTGTTTATTACCAAGAGTTGAATCCAGGCTAAATTTCCCAATGGCTGAATAGAAATTTCTTGCCTCCCTCCTGCTACTCCAGTGCACTGATCTCCACAAAATGCTGCTCCTGGGGATTATGGGACCCTGAGGAATGACATGAAGGGAGACTTGATGCACTGGAAAGGGAGAACTGGTAGAAATGCCAGCTTAGCCTGGATGCAGTCCCAGGGCTTTATTCTTAGCCACTTGAGAACAGTAGACAATCTGCAAACTTACCCCACATTTTTAGACAGCAGTGCTCACGTTTTGTCTTCAGATCAGTTACAGATAGTTGCTTACCGTACCAATGCAATTCCGGTTTTAATTTTTAGACACTTCTGTTACAGCCCATAACTCCTGGTGTGTGTCATCTAAGCATCAGATTGACCTTCAGTTTACATACTGTATTGGGTAGCACTGCCTATGCAGCAGTTTCTACGTGTGACAGGCAGCAGAACCAGAGGATTTATAGGTCTCCCATTGCTTCTTCAATTGCTGCAGGAATGTAGCCCTGCTGCAGCACTATGAGTAAAGAGATTTTTTTAACTAGGGGGTGGTAATGGAATACAAAATTTGGAACAAACTATAGGACAGACACCATAGTTCCATTTTCACTACAACAAAATGAAATGAAAGACAATACTGTGGAGGGGGAGACTATAGAAGAGATACCAGCAGGGATCCTATACCATTTTTCCAGGCACAGTGGAGGCTGTCCCCTGCTGTAGAGCCCACTTCCTCTGGCAATAGCCACTTCTGCTTGTACTAGATCACAAAAGAGGACCAGCTCCGCAATGCCCAGAGAGAAGTGTTTGCAGAGCAAAGGTAAAGGAGCCAATCCACCAAGTTTAAGATAAACAGGAGTCTTCAGCACCTTAAAGACCAACAAATTCTTTGTTTTTAATCTAGCATAACATTTTGTGGACGAGAGCTCACTTTCTTAGATACATACAAGTGGGAAGCATCTCATCCCCCCCCCACACTATCTCCTTTTTCCCTTTCCTGAAAGCCCCCATAGCCTCTCTTCTTTTCCTGCCTTCTTCTAGGGTTGCCAACCTCTGAGTGGGGGCTGGAGATCTCCTGGAATCAGAACAGATTTCCCAACTAAAGAGATCAATTCCCCTTATGGTTTGCCAGAATAAGGCTGGAAAATCCCTGGAGACTTGGGGATACAGCCTTGGGAGGGCAAGGTTTGGGGAAGGAAGCAACCTCAGCAGGGTATAGTGCCATAAAGTCCACCCTCCAAAGCAGCCATTTTCTCCAGGAGAACCGATCTCTGTCATGTGGGAAAGCAGTTGTACTTCTGAGTGATCTCCAGCAGCCACCTGGAGGTTGACAATCCTAGTTCCCCTGGAGGAAGTGGACGCTTTGGAGGGTGGAGGGGAGTCTATGGCATTATACCCCTCTGAGGTCCCTCCCCTCCTCAAACCCCACCCAAATTTCTAGGAATTTCCTAACCTCTTTCCCCCCTTTTGGCAATTCCCATATCTTCTCCCTGCCTCATTCTCCCCTTCTCAGCCATTCACCAACCTACCTTTATCTGCCTCCCATCTTCAGCTATATTTATTCTTTATTTACTTCATTTATACCCCACCTTTCTCCACAGTGGGGATCAATGCAGCTTACATTAATCTTTTTTCCTTTTTATCCACACAACAGCCCTGTGAAGTAGATTAGGCTGAAAATATGTGACGGGTCCAAAATCACCCAGTCAGCTTCCACAGCAAGATGGGGATATGAACCCGGTCTCACAGACCCTAATTTGAAGTTCTTAACTGCAAAATCACACCATCTTTCATAGGGTGGTTGCTGTTGAACAGTAGGAAGCAGCCAGGCCTACTTGAGTCATGCAAGTCAGGTGGCATCAAGTCACTCAGAGGTTGCTGTCAGGCCCAGGGCTGCCAGCCTCTAGGTGGGACCTGGAGATCCTCCAGAATTGCAACTGAACTGCAGACATCTGTCTCCCTGGATAAAATGGCTGCTTTGGAGGGTAGACTCTGCAGCATCATACCATGATGAGGCCACTCCCCTCCCCGTCCCTGCACTCCTCAGACTCCATTACAAGATCTCCAAGAATTTCCCAACCTGGAGCTAGCAACTCTAGCTAGACCTGGTCCTATTGAGTTCTCCCTCAAAGGCCAAAATAGGGCTGGAAAGGGCCCTATTCCCCACCCTGCCTTCTACTGACAGAGCCAAACTTGGAATACTGTGGTTGACTAGCAACAGCCATCGAAGGAATCTGTTGCTTAAACTACAGGTGCACCTTTTATCATTTTAAGATTTTTTAAGCTGCCTGGTGTGTTTTTTTTTAGATTTCACATTTTTCTGCAAACCTACGGCCCTTTTCAGGTTTGCACAAAGATCTGTCTTGCCCATTCACATCTCCAGCCACTGGATTTAAATATCTAAAGATATCTGGACTTTCCTATTAGAATACAAGATACAGAATTTTTCTCAGTGCAAGGTAATATATAGGATCACAGACAGTGATCCATTATTAAAAACCAACGGGGTCCTGAGAAGTTCTATCTGCAGTGCAGTAAGAGTGAAACTAAATGTGATGGCATTCTGATGGCTGCCACAAGGGCACCATTTTAAAATGCTACAAGCTCCCAATCCTGATCAGGCCCACACTGCAGCACGCTTGACCCCCCCTGAACTTTTTAAATGCCAAAACAGGTTCAGAGGGGGGCTTGTTCCTACATCAGCCTACTCAGCTGCCTGAAAGACTCCCTTCCCTAGCCAAGCCACAGGAGGCTGGGTCCCTGATTTTTCACAGGAAATCTTGTTTGGCTCCAACCTGACATGAAGCCCAGAACTGCTGCTTCATGCAGATTAGTGAACACACCACAGTCCCAACCCAGAGAATAAGCTCCTTGGACCAAGGGTAAGACAACCCTAGGGGGAAAGCATCTCTCTGAAATGGAAGGGGTTGGATAAGAAAGCTGGGGATTAAGAGAAGTGCTTATAATGTTATATTGACACAATATTCAATTGGCAGTTTAACAAATCCACAGTGGTTCAGAGGAGGGTAGACAGCTGCCGCTGGGGGACTGGGGCAGGGAAACTGCAGTGAACCCTGCTTTGTGGGGAACCCCCCCCCCCATGCTGCTCTCTACTGGCAGCTGCACCAGAAACAAGGAAAACCAAACAAGCCTGCCCCCTTGTGGAAACCACCACCATCACTTATATCACACACTGGGAGCCCAAAAGTAGCTCAGGCAAAAGAGAATCCTTCATATGAGAGCCAGCATGGTATAGCTATTAAAGACTCAGACTACGATCTGGGAAATCCATGGTTTGAATCCACACTCACCATGGAAGCTTGCTGGGTGACCTTGAACCATTTATACACTCTCAGCCTAACCTACCTATGTCCAGCAGAAGTATGCTTTTTAAGACCCTGCCTTCCCAATCAGATCACAGTCTTAACCAGAATCTGAGTACACATGTGCAGACCTTGCAGCCTGACAGCAGAAAGCAGCATGGAAGTAGAGCCCCTTAGCTGCTGGAGCTGGCTATGAGGCTAAAGGCAAGCAAACAGTTTCATTCTAGAGCTAGGGGGCTTACCAAGCTGAGCCAAGTGGCTCTGACAGCATCACTGGGTCTGTTTGCCTCAAAACTCCCCCCCCCCCCACAGCTTGGCATAGCATCCTCCAGGGGCTGCCTTAGCATTCTCTATTTTAACATCAGGCTGCTCCTATATTTTTGTGGGTTTTGTTTTGTCCTTGTCAATTGTGGTGGTTGCTCTTCCCTACTCCATTCAATGGGATGCCATTCCCCATTGATATTATCCTTTATTAGAATCATCAGATACTTCTGTTCTCATTGTGATAGTTTTTTATTTTATTTTTTTAATTTAAAAATGAAATGCTGGTTCAGTCATTTTAGTGCGAGGTTTCAACTTTATGTATTTGCTGCCTTTGATTACTGTTTACATGTTTCTGTGGACACTACCTGGATAGAGTTCTGCTGGGAGTGCAGGGTATACATGTTTTAAAATAAATGAATATGTAATTTATATCCCAGCTTTCCTCCAGGGAGCACAAGGCCAGCACACCTCAGATTCCTAGCATTACCCCATCCAGACACTGCCCAGACCTGCACAGCTTCCTCAAGACTGCTGAGTCACATGCCTTCAAACCTCACCCCTTACACAAACCAACAGACAGAATTACAATCCCTACATAAACAATGAGGAGTCTTGTTACACCCTAAAGACAAGATGCATTGCTTATGTTGCTATGAAAAGGTTGTTCTACCTTGCCTAATAGAACTATAGTTGCTTTACCTAGGTATGTAAGCTTGTGCAAGGTGAAGCACCCTGGCTCCCACCCCCAAGGATTAATTTGAATGGTAACAGGCTGTTCCACCCTGCAGGTGTTACTAATTGATCTCTCAGCCTACATAGCCCTTATCATCTTCAAGGCCAGAGCTGAAAAGTGGTGATTAGCTTCTCTTGAGAACCTGCAGCCCACAGGTGGGAGGGAGGAGACCAGGAGTGATGAGGTAGTTTTCTAGACTGTGTGCTGATTGGATGTCATCATCACCTGATACTGCTTGGTAAAAAAACTATAATTGAGCTAAGGATGTGGGGGGGAAAGGCTAGCTTGGATTCTCATGGACTGAAGGCCTGGACTATGATATGTTTATATTGCAATAAATAGCAACATACAAAATGCAAGTCTTGCAAATGTGTTAGATAGTTAAGCCAATTTTCTTGTTTTTCTGCTGTAAGACTTTAGAGCACTGTGTTGCCAGTTGAATAAATCTTTGTTTTAATAGAAATTAAAACTTCACAATATTTTAATAAAACAAAGGTTTGATTACTTGTATGCAACAGCCCTTGTGACCCACAGGGTTCAGCTTTAGACTCCTTGACACCAGGGTATACATGTTTTAAAATAAATGAATACATAATTTATATCTCAACTTTCCTCCAGGAAGCACAAGACAAGCACACCTCGGATTCCTGGCAGTACCCCATCCAGACACTACCCAGACCTGCTTAGCTTCCTCAAGCCTGCTGAGTCACTTGCCTTCAAACCTCACCCCTTGCACAAACCAACAGACAGAATTACAACCCTTACATAAACAAAAGGGAATTTTGTTGCGCCTTAAAGACAAGCTGCATTATAGCATAAGCTTCTGTGGTTAAGAGGCCAGCTCATCAGATGTATGAAGTGAATTCTCAGTCATTAGATTAAATATTTACATGTAGAAAGGGGGATGACAACAGTGGGGTTTAAAGGCCATAAAACCCGAGGTACACTGTAATGATGATTCGCTTACATGCCTAATGATTCTCCCCATTGATTGTATACATTTTTCTTCACTGAGTAAACTTCCCACAAATGCATATGGCTGTATTATTGCCCCAGAAACAGCCACATGAGAACCCCAGGGATATTTGTCTGTCTCCCTCTATTAGTGTCTTCCTTCTGCTAGTGAAGACTTTTTTGGTCTGTTTAGGGTACCCTTTGTTGGCCCCCCTCCCTAGTTCTAGTCTTGTTTGCATTTTTACTAAATTACTTTATAATTTTAAATGTTGATTTTAATTGTTCAAATATTTTTATGTTTTTATGGACACCACCTTGGGGACCCTGATCAGGTGGATATGCACCAAAAAAATATTTTAAATAAAGTTGGTTTTTTTGGCAGGTAAGAACTCGCATTTTCTTTCATCTCCAAAACTGATCATGATCACTTGGCTGTTCTTCCCCCCAAAAGGAAATGCCAATTGTCCATCAAACTGAGCACTTCTAAACGTGAGTGCGGGTATGAGCTCCATGCACATTTCCTATGGAGCATACAAGGTGACACCAAGTATTGTCCTTGCGAGGATGTATCCATTCGTGTTATGCTACAGACACTGGAATTTCAAAAACACTTGAGAACTAATAGAAATGCAACTACGGTATGCAACTACTTGGAGTCAGTAGAGACAGCATTGTATTTTGGGTTTCCTTTCTGTGCTGTGTCAGGCAAATAGCTGTGTCAAGTCTGTAGTAACAGAACAAAATTCAAATCTAGTAGACATTAACATTCTACTCGACTTGTATTTTCCTTGCTGTACTGCTACTCTGAAGGAGTTTCCTCCTCCACAGCAGACATCGCCTTCCCCTATGTGTAACATTCCCCCCCCCCAAATAAACCCTGTACCTCAGATTAAAAGTGTCAGACTTTGTTTTCACTTGGTACTTTTCCATACTGTATTCACCTTGATCCAGTGCCTTAAGGATTCTTGTGGTGGAAGAAAGGGTGTTAAGGGAGTATCTAGAAGTCTATCAGAGTTTCCAAATCCAAACATACTACCAAAGAGGAATCTTATCTGTGTCTGCTAAGCAGAACAGGAAAGGAAGAAATGGGAGAATTGTTTCTCTTGCTATCCCTTTGTTCTGTTTGTGACACTCCTGGCGACCAAATGGGTCACTGACCTGGCATGCAGCAAGCCTCAAAACCACAACCAGGGTCTCCATTTCCAAAGCTTTATTTGGATAAAGGGGAACAGACCAAACAGCCAAGTGTTCCAAAATTTACAGTCACAATCACATTTTTATACCTTGCACTGACAGCATCCTTCATTCTGGTTACAATATTTCAACATGCATAAATTCCAGATATTATTATTATTATTATTATTATTATAATAATAATAATAATAATAATAATAACACACACACACACACACGAGTTAATGCCAATGCAGCACATATGGTCGTCTCCCTTGCCAGCCCCCTGCAAAGAAACCCTGCGGCTACTTGCCTTCTTCGTGAAATCCAGATTGCTGGAAAAGAGAAGCAGGTTTTTCTGAGCAGTATCCTATTACTTGGTTAAGTGAGGCAAATGCTATTTTGGTTCATCCTATGAACTAAGATCATGGCATCCGGCCCCATCACTCCTTGGCAAATAGAAGGGGAAGTCGTGGAAGTAGTGACAGACTTCACGTTCCGGGGATCCCAGATCACCGCAGACTGTGACAGCAGCCATGAAATTAAAAGACGCCTGCTCCTTGGGAGGAAAGCGATGGCGAACCTAAACAGCATGATAAAAAGTAGAGACATCACCCTGCCAACAAAAGTCCGCATGGTCAAAGCAATGGTATTCCCAGTAGTCATGTATGGCTGCGAGAGTTGGACTATAAGGAAGGCCGAGCGCCGAAGAATAGATTCTTTTGAACTATGGTGCTGGAGAAGACTCTTGAGAGTCCCTTGGACTGCAAGGAGATCAAATCAGTCAATCCTAAAAGAAATCAACCCTGACTGTTCCCTGGAAGGCCAGATAATGAAACCGAAGCTCAAATACTTTGGCCACCAAATGAGAAGGGAGCACTCACTGGAGAAGACCCTGATGCTGGGAAAGATTGAAGGTCAAAGAAGACGGGGACGGCAAAGGATCAGATGGTTAGACAGTGTCATCGATGCAACGAACATGAAACTGAGCAAACTTCAAAGGACGGCAGAAGACAGGAGGGCCTGGCGGGAGCTGATCCATGGGGTCGCGAAGAGTCGGACTCGACTGTGCGACTGAACAACAATAATTGTCTTCTGTTCTTCTTTACTACTAATTCATAGCCCCTATAAACATTTACTATATTTCATTACCCATGATCATTATCATACTACATCCTCCAGGGGCCCCTCATTCATCTCGCTAATTTGCCCTCCTTGATGATTTACCCTCCAAGGTATTTATGCATTTATTTGCCCTTATGTTCTAAGAGTTGAAACATTCTTTGGAATTCTTTTACCACTTCTTCCTCAGAGGGCATTCTAATCTCCAGGCCACCTTGCATCTTTTATAACTCATCACTATGCTTATCTATTACTTTACATCTACAGTATGTTCCATATTTCCATGCAAAACTTAAAAGTATACCAGTTAAATCCAGTGGCCATTTACAACAACTATAAAGCCATTTATAGCAGCTGTCATGGTAGTGTCACCACTGTTTAAATCTTGGTTGATACAATTGGACTTACTGATCGCTCTTGATTCAACAATCTTATGTCACAGACTCCCTTTGTTGAAGAGTGGTGATTTTCAGGTCAAGCAGCAAAGCACCCTGAGCTGGCCATAACTTGGAGGGCAGGGTATAAATGTAATAAATAAAAATAAATAAAATAAATGTTTTCTCCCAGTGGTTTCTGAATGTTGCTTTTTAAACTTCACATTGCTCAGTTTCTGCCATCACAATAAATGATAGGGGTTTTTTATGGTGCCTCAAGCATCTGTTTTTGGTGCAGAAGAGCAACTCAGCTGTCTAACTGGAACTGGATTCCTTATAACAAAGGAAGTCCTGATGTGGGTTCCCACATCATATGCTGCATTTGCTCAATAATCATACCCACTGGTAAACTGGAAGCAACCACCACAGAGAGCTATTTGCTAGAGAAGAACTGGCTACAGGGTTGGTCTGGCCCTTGAACACACCAGAAAGGTCCCAGTAGGCCACTGTTTTATTAGCAGACCCATTGCAGCGCTGGAAGCACCACAAATAGCTGTATGCCTTAGACACAGGCAATGATAATGACACCTGTTATCACCATAGCCTGAGTCTGTATTGATTCATTCCAGCAGCACTGAAAGGGCAATCTGGCTCAGCTTGCTCCAGGGCTATTTGAAGGAAGTCCACCTAGGGCTGCCAAACTTCAGGTGGGGCCTGGAGAGATACCAGAATTTCAACTGACCTCCAGACTACACAGATCAATTCCTCTGGAGAAAATAGCAGCTTTAGAGGAGAAACTCCATGGCATCACATGCCTGCTGAACTCCCTCCCCTTCCCAGACTCCCTGCTTCCCATACCTCACCCCCAAATCTCAAGAAATTTCTCAACCCGGATTTGGCAACCCTATGTCCACCAGTGCCCAGAGGAGGAAAAAAGAACTGGCCTAAGGGTATGTGTGCCCAGTCCTGCCCCGTGGGTCACTGAAGCTGCAAGGGAGCTTCAGGGGGGGGGGAGAATTGGGAGTTTTGAAAACATATTTCCCAGAAATGTACACGTACATGCGTGCACACGCACACACACCCTCTTCTCCAGGAGGACACTAGGTTTTCTGCACAGTTACAGAATCTAGCAGCATCTTTCTGTAGCCATATATCCATTGCAGAGTAGAAAGAGGAGAACAGGGAGAGTGTTTGGACAAGGGGTTACGGTTGCTGGCTGTGAGTTGGAAATACATGGAGATTTTTGGAGTGGAGCCTGGGGAGAGCAGGGTTTGGGGATGGGAGGGACCTCAGCAAGGTATAACTCATCAGAGTCCATGCTCCAAAGCAGCCATTTTCTCAAGGGGAACTAATCTTGGTTACCTGGAGATCAATTGTAATAGCAGGAGATCTCCGGGTGCCACCTGGAGGTTAGCAACCCTACAAGGGGTGGAGAAAGAAAAGTTAACTGAGGTACAATCCAAGGAGGGAGCCTAAAGGCCAGTTGTCACCTTCCCCTCACCCACGGCGTACAGCTTAAATAATCACAAGTAGATGAAACATTGATCTAGCAAGTCCCCCCCCCCTTCACATGCCTCACACAGGAGATGTGCTAGATCTCCCCTACTCAAGACAGGCACTTCTCAGCTGAAGCGGAGAGGCGGCCCTCCAAATTGGTTCCATGGCACTGGGAAGCATGGCATGGCTAGGGAAGCTAGGAGTCGGAAGTTGCAAAGATAAAAGTTTAAAATATTGCTTCCTTGATATCCCTTCTCTCCCTTAACATGCCAATCTGTCAAGTATATGCCCAAGCAAACACGCATTCAGAGACATACGCCTGTCCGCACCCTGCTAATAGAGCTGCTAACATCTAGGTAACTTCGTGCTTGATCATATTTCTGCTTGTTCTACAAAGAAAGATCAGCTGGTCACATACAATTAACCTGCTTGGGGAGCAGGAGGCATAACAGTCATGGAAACAGAATAAGAAAGTGAAACAGTACACAAAGAGGTAGAGGCTAGGACTACAGAATCTGACAACCTACGCTCAATGACAGGCCAATAAAACACAAAGATGATGGTTCAGAAAGACACTATTACTGGGCCCTAATTGCCTGTGCCAAGCACAAGGAGCAAAGATTACCAAGAAGAAGGAGATCACAGAGAAAGGAGATAGCAAAGGAACAATAGGGCATTGCCAGAATGAGTTTGACTAGGGGTAGCCAGTGATTTGCCAAACAGAAATACAGTGGATACCTTGCCACCAGTGAAGGCTAGGCAACTTTTGAGTGGTTAAAATAAAGATGCATGGATAGGGGGAGAAGACTTCAAGGGTGGCATAAAAAGATTGCTTTGGGAAGCATCTCTGAATAGTTCATTGCTGCAAGGGTATACCAGAGGCAGGAACAACTGAAAGAATGGAATACTTTCAAACAGAACTTCAAAGGAGAGAGATGACTAGCCAGCATACGGCAACTGAGGACAGACTCAACTAGCAAGCATAAAAGGTGTCTGAAATGGGTGTAGGTGTATTGGGATCTATTTTGTGGCAAGCAGTTCTGGGGGTGGTGATAACAAGATAGACAGGAAAGCACTGATGGCACAAGTAGAAATTAAGCCAGGGTCCCCGCCCCCTGTTAAAGCAAATGAAACTATTACACCTAGTAAAGAGAAAAGGGTTTATACCAGGCAGACTGTGGGAGAAGGCTACAATGGGCAGCATGCCAAACGAATACACTGCAGAAGAAGACAGAGAAGGTCCATCAGTGCAGAGGTCCATCAGTGGCTATTAGCCACAAGGTAGGACCTCTCAATCTGGGGCAAGGGATGCACTGTATTCTTGGTGCTGGGGGGTCAACAGTGGGAGGGCTTCTAGTGTCCTGGCCCCATTGCTAGACCTCCTGATGGCACCTGGTATTTTTGGCCACTGTGTGACACAGAGTGTTGGACTGGATGGGTCACTGGCCTGATCCAACATTGTTGGATAAAGGAGCACAAACAAAGCCATGAGAAATGCCTAATTATCTTGTCTGCTTGTCAGAAAGTCTTAGAAATGTGAGTATGACACTTTTATAGATTAGTCTTGATACCAGCTGCTTGGTAATAGTTCTCTGCATACTACCCATGTCAGCAACATTCACACCTCAGCCCTTTCTATTTCTTTCTTTTCTTCAGTTATTGCTACTCCCTCCTCATACTTTTTGCGCTCTGGGTTACAGGGACGGGCGGGTCAGGTGGAGAAAAGGTTGTTTAAAATGCCAATATAAAGTAAGTTACACAAATGAAGCAACCAAGAAAATGACAACAGAAACAAAAATTAACTACCTGAAAATGGGGTGTGTGTCAGAAGACATAAAAGAGGGCCCATTCAGCAAGTAAAAGAGCTTTATTAAAAGGTTAAACATAAAGCCTAAGCAGCAAGTGAAGTAAAGCGTAAAGCCAACAAAGGACGGGGGGGGGGGCATATCTTGGAAGCACCAGACACCAGTGCAGACTGGGTACAGTTCCAAGGACTGAAGTAGACTAAGTAATCAAGAGCACCTCCCAACCCACATCTCTCTACTTCATAACTACCCATCCATAAAGCTTAAGGGGGAACCTCCAGCGTAAGTACCTTGACAGTTGGAAGACTGACCCTGCAAAGAAGGAAAGCTAGAAGCTATACATTGAAATAAATAAAAAAATAAGCATCCTTCAGTGGGAAAAGAAGACATGGGCTTTCCTTCCTCACTTACCTCCAGTTAGACCACCTTCTGACACAACCAGTAGTGTCGCCAGCACACCCGCTGAAGAACCCCCTCTAGACAAATGGCAGCCTCCGTGTGGCACCTGGCTATTTATACCCCCCTGCACCGGCTCGCATCCGCAAGCCGCGCCCACACTCACCTCAGCTTCTGATAGGTTAAGAGAGGGTCCTCATTTCGACGACAACAGCCGAAAGGGAAGAGTATTCTAGTATGGGGGGGGGGGAATTTTTCGCTGCAACCTCTCTCTCTCCCCAGTCCTCGCTCGCGCCCAGCTCAACCTATCGGGGGAAATGGGCGCGCGTAACACGCTTCTTGGCGGTTGAGCCGCTCGCGGCGGTTGCCATGGAGACCATTTCATCCAACGGCTCGGATGGTGACGAACCGAACTATTTTGGTGCAGAAAGAACGGGAAGGTGACGTCATCTCAAGCACAGTTGGCGAGGAGTGATGCCATTGTTTCCCCCTGACGGCAGTTATGTCGCGAGGCCTGTGACTTGTGGACGTTATTCAATTTCAAGTCGATGTGCCTGTATTTTGTGCGTATGTACATGCACACAAACTAACAACGTACAAAATACTTCGTTTTACATTTTAAAAACCCCAACTTTTAACATTGTAAACTTATTTTGACATTGTACACTGGACATTAAGATTCATTTATTGGTTTGATTTGTGTCTGGCTTTGTGATTGGAGTCCCTGCAGCTGCATATACCAAGTAAATTTATTATTTAGGGGAAAAATTAAAAATTACTTGAAGGGAGTGGGGAGAGGAAAGACTGCAAACAAAATACCAACATTTCCAGAAATAAATAAATTACAGATGTTATTGTTATAATCCCAAATACACATCTATATTTTTTAATTAAAAAGTCCATTAGAAAAATTCTAAAAATAAAATAATATTTTTATTAAGACTAGGATCTGCCAAAAGGTGGAGTCAGGCATTTTAGAGTTCTGGTGTTACAAATAATCTCCAGATTTTATTTATTTATCCTTCCATTTGTATACCGCTCACCCCCTGAGGGCTCTG
>NW_015159711.1:480593-537078 GCF_001447785.1 Gekko japonicus
CCTAGGGCCACATACAAGGGGGGGGGGGACTAACCTACCAGGCTCCCTTTGTAGGGAGTTGTTTTTTCCTGTCTTCTGCAGGCGACGTCCTCCTGGCGATTACATCCATCAATTGGGAGGAAACTGCAGCTTCAGAGGTCAGAGCATCACATCACAGAGCATCACAACAGAGGAGGACTATTATTAAAGGTTGTACAATAGCTTTTGAGATTCTTGGAGATTATTTTTGATATTTTTGATTTTTTGTTGTTCAGTCGCACAGTCGAGTCCGACTCTTCGCGACCCCATAGACCAGCTCCCGCCAGGCCTTCCGGTCTTCCGCCATCCTGTGAAGTTTGCTCAACTTCATGTTTGTTGCATCTATGACACTGTCTAACCATCTCATCCTTTGCCGTCCCCGTCTTCTTTTTGATTAAGATGATTTATTATATATGTACAAATTATTGTAAAAATATTTTTCAAAAAATATAAAATCATTTATGATATGTTATAATAATCTGTGCACGGTACTTGTTGTATGTTGCCTTTCCTCCCAGCAGTTACTAGGATTATGGTGTGTTTAACACAATTATATAAACACAAACAATACCATTGTAACAAGTAGCACTAAAAGTGGAAATAATTCTAATCAACATAAACATGAATCATTTTTAAAACAATTAGTTTATATAGTGTAGTGTATTTAATAAGTCAATTTTTATGTAATAAATTAATTTTGGAAAACATCAATGTGAAGTACATTCCATACAAGATGAATTTATATGACAATATTAAAATATTCCAAAGCGTGTAAGAAATCATAAGAAAAATTCATCATGTCGTCGAATTCAACAGAAGGATTTATCAAACCACACGAGGATCCTGGGTATATGTTGTCTCATTTTAGTGATCTTCAGTGACACTAAAGGTTACAATTCATAAACACCATATTCAGCAAACTTCTTTAAATTCCAGGATAGAAGGTGGCAACTAGCCTTTTCATTTGATTTTCAATGTTTTAAATCTGGGCACTGTTACACAGCTTCATGGTGAAATTAATCAGAACATTACAGCGATGGTATAGCCTCTCTTCCTTTCCTCTACAGTGTATAAATGTGAGATTACTGATTTCCAGGACTAAATGAGGTTCTGCAACTTGAGCAATCTCATGCTATGGTGCAGCTGCCTCATAGCACTGATGTTGACATTTACAGGAAGCTGATCATCTTATTCCATCCTTAACCAATTCAGTGTATGGTATTTCCCCCCCCCCACTTCCTCCTTTTTTGGTTAACTGATTGGTTAATTTTCTTTGTTTTAAATTAGCCTCCCATCCACCAAGATAAGGAAACTGCATTTGTTGAATCTGTATGACTAATTTTACCATCATTGCTCTACTACCACCTAAAACGTTGTTTGGGAACAAAGTTCAGAAAGTTGTTTTAAAGAGAGTTCCCTCTGTGTGACTTCAGGACATTCTCTTTGTGACCTCTTGTTCTATTCCCCCTTTCTATGGCCCATATTGGATTTGTGTGTCAATCCACAGATCCCTACAGAAGGCAGTAAGTTGCATGCACATCGTCTGGAACAGATGGTTGGTGTTGGGTTCAAACGTCTTAAGAGGTAGCATCAGCTTAGAAGGGGACCATCCTAAATTCAAAAGAACTGAGAAATAGTAACTTAATCTAAAACACATACCTCTTTGAGAATCTGTCCATAAGCAAAGTAAATTAACTTGAAAGGCTGGCAAGAACAAATTAGAAATACAGCAGCTTCATGTAGTCTTGAAAGTTTAACTCAGATCTTTTATACCACATCTTCAAAGTCTGCAGTTATCAATACAGCTCTCTCTCCACTGCCACCTGGCCAAGGACTGCAGAAATGGGGAAACGCTAGCCCTTGTCCTTGGCCAGAAGTCTAAGGGCTACAGGAAGGTTGCAAAGGTGCCATTTGAAGATCAGCCTGACCCCCAGCCATTGAACAGAAAATGAGCAGCTGGAAGTTTGCTTCCTCCCTACCAGAAAGAAGATTGCTGTCAATGGCAGCCAGCAGGGAGACAAGAGGAAGGATAGTCCACCTTCTGTCAATAGCCAGAGGTACAAGATACCCTGGGAAGCTGTACCTTGTGCCTAGCAAGAGTACCAATTAGGGAAGATCAGCTTGGCCCCAACTAGATATAAATACGCTGTCACAGGTTGACCTCCATCTTTTGCCTTTTCCTTAAATATTTTTAGTCTGCAATTCTCTCTAGATTGACTGACATGAGCCCCTTTGAGATACAATTATTGGAAAAGCAGGATATAAATATTAAAACAAATGGATGACACATTTTTTTCTCCTTGTATTTCTTTATTAATCTCTGTTTGATAAGGACTGTGTAGTACACATCTCCTCCCAGGTGCTGCCAGCTTGGTTCATTTAAAAATTAAAACTTTGAAGCAGCAGCAGGCCCAGATTTTGGACCAAGATACAGCCACCACGTAGCTTGTAATAGGAAATGGATACAGTAGCCTGTGGTACATTATGAACACTGCTACTCAGCTGCACACAGATCTGCTAACAGACTGGCATTTTCCTGCTTTACAGAAAAGTTATTTTGTTTGCAAGGCTCAATAAAGACACCAATATGTAAGTTAAACACTGGAGATGTGGACACAGACAATAGTGCACTTAAAAACAGATTGCTACATTAAAAAAATTCAATCTCAAACACAATCAAAATGTAGCTCGCCCCCCCCCCCAAGAGATGCCGGACTCCTTTTGCAATGCTCATGTTATTTTTATTAACTGACATACACTTGGGAGTGTGGGGGAAGTGTCCTGTCTTCTCCTGGATGCAGGGACACAATATCCAAGTTGTAGCAGGTGTCTGAACCACAGCACAAGGCACTGTGGAATGGGTAGGGTATATATAAGCCGGAGTACAATCAGAACACACTTGACATTCAAAGCAGAAGTATAAGATGACACTGTTATAACAGTTCTTCCTTTGGCAGGGCACCCATGGCTTTTTACATTCTTCTCAAGATGATCCAACAAAGCTAATTAACCATAAAATAGATGCCAGAACTACTGGTTGGAGATGTGAGTAACAGGGCAACTGAAGTTTCTCCTTCTGGACCACACTTAGACATATATGCAGATCTGATGGGTAGGATGAGGATTGTTTATATAACTTTGTATTTTTAAAGTCATATGAACTCACAGAATTCTTGGAAACTGACAAGAACAGCTTAGGAATCTGTCTCTCCTTGGGCAAAAATCATCAGTGGGTCTCTTCAACCACTGATAGATGGACAGGACCTATGGGCCAGCAGAGTGCTTCTATTTGCCCCTTCTCTTCCTCACTTCATATCCCCCATCCATTCCCATATTCACTCGGTCCTGATGTAAGTGTGAGATGAGATGCTGCCCCTCCTCTGACCTTTCAGGGGCCCCAGCACAAAGTGCAATGGGTTACTCAGCTCAGCAGGCTTCTCACCATGAATCCCTGGCACCTGCTTGACTTGGGTGACCTCTGGCACCAACTATGTATACAATGGATACAGCCTTGGCAAACAGTTTGGGCTGAAATGTAACAAGGATCTCTGTTAGTTATCATTTGTGGACAAGAATTAGCATCCTGTATCATCTCATCATTCTTCTCTTAAAAAACCAAGACAAACAAACAAGATACCAAGGAACTGGCCACAATCTGGTATCATGGAATAAGATACTAAGAAAATCATATGCTAGAAGCATATTGAAATCAGCCCAAGCAGGGCACTAGTAACTTCATAAATGCACACTGAATATCAAACTAGTAAAGTCTGTTTTAATGCTGGGCTAAGGGAGAGCAGATTCAAATGAGCTTGGGAGGAGGAACCTACAAAGTAAAGCAGGGTGAAACATACTAGCAACAGGACAAGGGCATGGTGCCTGTCAAACAGCAGGTTCTCCAGTCTCAGTTGCGCAGATCTGGGGGGGGGGGGATATCAGAGAAGCTGAGCAAGAAATTAATAGTGAGGTCAGTTTGCTTGCACCGATAGGCTTTCTCCATTACCCTGCATAGTATTCACTAGTTCATAACTTATTTCAAATGAGAACCTTCAGAAAAAGACTGAAGATTTAGTATTTTATAGTATTTTTTAAAATGCAGGATAGCATGATCTCATATCCATTGCAAGATGTTTCAGAAGTGATTCTGCTGTTTTGGGTAGGTGCATGGAAATAATCTTTAAATTCAGAGAAAATGGCAAAATTCAGTTAACCAACCACACAGCATTTGGATGATCAGAATGTTAACAATGGGGGGACAAAGGGAGAATAAGAATGCCACTTAGGACAAGTTTATCCTAAGTCATGGCTTCCAAGCTAACAAGTTCTAGGAAATTTAGTTCTATGAAGACTCCATACGTAACAGCCAGAAGACTAATTCTCAGATTATTAGTAATGCATAATGGTACCTGAAAAGAGCTTTCTGTAGAGTCCCCAATCACTATCTCAATGACCCCTGACTTTGATGAAGTTTATATTAAGCATCAAAACTCTTTTAACAGGACTGAATGCTACAATTAGTGACACCCCCAATACACACACACACACGCAATGCAATTTCTAAACCATGCAAATAACTTGTGAAAAATATAAATAAAGTATTTACAATTCCCTTTGAACCAAACCCATTAAAAATTAAAAAGCACCCAAAGTAACTCCTAAACAGTGCAATCAAGTTCATGAATCACAACAGCCAGCCTTCAAAGATGAAGGCTGTGTTTTCTCTATTGTACACAAAGTCCTTTAAGATTCAGCTGTCTTTTCTCTATTGTACACAAAGTCCTTTAAGATTCAGCGCTTTATCAGAAATGCATTTTGAAGCAAGATGACTTAGGGTGGAAGGATCCAGTTCCTTCTATGATGCACTCTCCAGAGAAAGGATGGGAAAACTTGTTCTGTAATGAAAGCTTCTTTGCTTACACTTCCACATACCAAGACTGAGAGGTCTGTGCACATCATGACATTTTGCCAGTTCCGTGCCTTTATGCCACAGGATAATATTAACGGAGAGCCAAAGCATGCAGCAACCTCGAACTTACTCTGCATTGCTCAACATCATCTTAGGACTCAAAGGAGACGTCTTACCGGGAATCAGAGTTACTGCAGCATTAAGAACCTCTTCATGCCACTCCATAATGTAAATCCAGGGACCCTTTGCCCTATTAAATAGGCAGGATTTGTGTATGAGGAACCAGGGGAAAACAGGGACATTGAAAGGCTAAATTGTAAACTGTCCACTCTGGATTTAGAATAGCTCCCTAATATTGGGGGTAGGTTTTAAAACTATACTGGCTATACCTATATACTGGCAATATAGACAGTGTTATTAGTATTTTCACTGTAAAACATATTTTCATTTTGTAGTGACTGAGGTCATGAGGTTGCCCACCTGCTGGAACCAATCCTTTCCATTGTGTTGCCCTTGTGGGATGAAGCCTGACACCAAGTGGCTGAAATAGTGCAATGGGAGACAGTGCTCAGCTAACACAATAATTTGCAGTCCAGTTTCTGATAGAAAGCAGACCTTGTCAGGCTGGCTGGGTTTAAAATGTCACACAGAGGTAGGCTGAGGATTAGGTCCCTGAGACATAAAATGGCTAAAGGATAAAGAACCCAGAGGCAAGGAGGCTGAAGAAAAGGTCCAAAGTAAGCAATGGGCTGAGAGTGGGGGGGGGGGGGGGGGGGGATGACAGCAAAGAAGACATGGAAATAAGAACTTAATTAGAAAGCCGTTCAGGATAGTGGTGGTGGTGGTGACTATAAGGCTTAGGGAGATAGAAAGGACTATCTGGAAGTTGGACAAAGCAGGCAGTGGCCCAGCAAGGAGTAAGTGAAACAGAAGCACAGATGGCAGCCATAGAAACAGAGACCTCAGCCACAAAAACGTGGAAAAGTCCTCTTACTTGTAAAGATTGCAAACAAGGGGAGGAGCTTCTTTAAGAAGCTGTACCCCCCAACACTACCTTCCCAAAGCCTTTGATTTGATTCACTACAAGCTTCCTTAATCAAACACAGCTGTAACAGTGACATGAAGCATTAATAATTGTTTCCAAAGGCTGAGAGGCTTTTGCCCATGCACACAAAAAAGCAGTGCTTTGTTAATTCAACCACAAGCTAAAACTGGCACCAGATTTACAAAGCACATGTAGATCTTTCCATGGAGAACCACCCTCAGATTGGCTTAGAATAGGGTCAGATCTTGAGCTGATTCATAAGCAGCAGCAAGTCAGAACTGATGCCTCTGCTAGCAATAAGTGACAAGATTATCTACAAGGTGGGATATGGAAAAGTTTCTTATCCCTGATCCCATGGTGGTTTCATGAGCAAGCAACAGTTCCAGCGTCAGGGAAGGGTGATCAACCATTATGCCAGGCTTGCATTAACTTGTGAATCAAGATTAAAGTCAACCCATCAGCCAAGAATTGTGGAACGGTAAGAACTGGATGTTGATCCTATCACAGGCAGAAATTATGAGCCCATGGACCACCATATACACAAATGGACCACCTTCACATTGGTGGGTTGCAAGTTATACAGGTGCAACTCTTTACTTTTCCTGGAAACATCCCATTCCGGGCTCTACATTGGTGGCAATGCAATAGTTTTAGTGATAACAACTGGCAGAAGATGTATTACAACTTGGAACAATGGATTAATCCAAATGCAAGTTTATGCCACTCCAGTTTAAAGAACTGGATTAATGGTTTTGGTATCCTTCACCAGTCTTTCCTGGTGCACACAGCTAACAGTTAATTCAAATGTACAAGAGGGAAAAAAATCTGATTCAGGCCTTTCCAAGATCATACCACTTCTTACCTGCAGGTTCACATGACAATGCTTCTTCCTTAATAGAAACTCCCTCCTGCTCAAAAACTCATGAGACAGCAAGAAGGATTTTGCTTTTTTATGCTAAATCTTGACATGGAAGATTCCCCGTTTCTCTCTGTCTCTTGTCCACCCCTAACTACGAGTATCTGAAATGCAGTGTGAAGTGGTATCTCTTAGGCCTCTGCTATGTGCTTTACTAGGGATACCTGAATTAACTCAAAGCCAGATGTTCAGACTGTAGTCTTTGCCAAGCTTGTAATAATATGTTTAAGTGCAGCAGTGTCCTGAGAAGGGAACAGTAAAGTATCTGCCGATTTTCAGGACACCCCCAACACTCCTCTGCTGCAATTGCAGAGCTGAACTGGCACCTGATGGAAGCAGCTGTCTGTTTTGGGTCTCCAGGGACAAACTAAAGAACATTGTCTAACCTGGGAACAAAGGGCAGGTTGCAGGGGAGAGGGAGAGAACCCCGCCAGAACTGCAGGGTTTGCAAAAGGCTAATGTTAAGTTCAGTCCGAAGCCTCTTTCTTGTCTACGCCAAGGAACTCCCATTATTGGCCATCACACTGGTGAGATTCAACAGTGTTTCAAGAGCCAGAGTTGACCCTGAAACTGTACACTATTGCAGAATTTGGCAGGAGAGGACAGTAGGATGAATTAAGTTAGGACACTTTTGCTTCCATGAAAAAAAACCCAAAGAAACAATGCCATTAGGGTGCAAACGACTATAGTGCCAAGAGAGGGACTGAGAAGCAAATGGGTTCAAAGTCAGTTGCACCAGAAAGGAGCTTGAGTGCATGCAAGTCTTGTGTCAAGTGCTTAGTGTAGTGATAACTCGCCCAACTGAGTGGAGATGACCTTGGCTGTGAGTCTGGTGCAACATCAGGGGCTCTCTGGCATCCCATCATCCTGTGCGCTGTCATCTGTCTCTAGCTCCGCCAGCTGCCTCCTCAGCATATTCACTTTCACTTGGAGTTCCTTGTTATACTTGATGATATTGATCATTTCTTCATAAGATTCATCCAGAAATTTGGACGATCGGTTCCAACGAAGGAAGACACCTGGGGCAACAGAGAAATAATAGTGTTAAACAGCAGCAGGCACACAGTCTCTTCCCATAAACATAACAAAAGGCATGATAATACAGCGGTCTCAGTCAGTTTCTTGTATTCAGAAAGAAGATGTACATCTGAATCCTTCTCAGAAGCAAGAGTCCTCTGACACAGTCAAGCCTTTCTGCCAGGGGGGGTGCATCTGGCATTCCACATCAGAAGGCCAGGCAGTTTCTACAAAGCTGCTGACAGAACAAGCAGCCTTGGGCTGAACATCTGGGCACAATATGAGGGCTGAGCTGCATGTTACACTTACCATGAAGAAAGCAGCCTGACTGTCTGGTTAGTATCTAAATGACTCAATAAAGCCTCACTTTTACAGGCAAACACACTTGCCTTTCCCTCCATTGTTGGAGAAGAGACCGTCCCAGCCAAGTTGTGACACACTTTGCAGTTTTCATTACTATTTCTCATGCAATAGGAAACATTAGCTGTGAAAGCTTCAAAACCCTTTTGGCTTTCTTTACAAGCAGGGTAAGCATCCCTAGCATCTCCATTTTTTTAAAAAAGACTAAGATTCAGGGAGTAGGTGATATTAAAGACCTGGACAGCTGCTGCCCATCGAAGTAGACAGTGCAGGTCTTCATAAACCAAAGGTTTGCCTCAGTATAAGGCAGCCTCACCTGAATGGAACAGCTTTGAACAGAGCTGTGCTGTTTTCCAGGTGGTAACACACAGCATGGCCATGGGAACAATAGCCAGCAGTCCTGTGGTGCTTCAGGCACATGATATAGTTCTCACAACCACCCTGTAATCCAACAGTGCAGCAGGGGATCTGAGGCCAGGAGACAATGCCTTGCCTTAGGCTACCTAGTAAGCTCACAACAGAAGCAAGATTCAAACCCAGTAAATCTCTTGGTCTGCAACTCGGTCAAGTAAGGGCCAAATCACACATAACATGCAGTTGTAACATTCCAGCAGTGTATTTGCTTTAAATGAAAAACAGCCACAGGCGACTAATGTTAAGCCAAGAACCAGGAATGTAGATGAGAGGTTCAATCTTGGCCTTTCCCATCATACTTCTACTCCAAACCCACTCATCCAAGTTGCTCCCCACCCTTCAGAAGAAAAATCCCCATATCTTTTCCTCCAAGGAAGAAAATTAGCTGGGGTACAATCAAGAGTGGAAAAATAATCAGGAGGGAAAATGATACTCTGCCTCCCACCATTCCTACCCCTGAAATAAAAAGAGGAAAGTTATATGTAGCAGCATACAACCCCAGTGACTGAATCTTAGCCATTATACTGCACTCGCTCCACATCCCAGATTCAGGCTATCATACCTTCCCAGAGCTGCAGACTCTGTGGTGCAACCGAGGGCCAGATGACCAGACTGTTGGCCTCAAAGAGAGGATTCTTGAACCTGTTGAGCTCTTCAGGCCGATTCACCCAGGACCACAAGGACATTGTCTTCTGAGGCAGCTTGAGTTTACACCTGGCAGAGAAATCAGTATTACCTATCTGCTCTTTTGACAAAAAAAAAAAATCACCTTGGTCATCCATTTGCCAATTGAGTCCCAAGGGCCAAAGTCTTTTCTGTTCTGCTGACTCCAAAAGGAGGAAAGGCTGACAGACCAGTTATTCCTTTGGCAAATTCTTACACAGAGTAGCTACCATATTTCGTCTACACTGAAATTCAAGGTAAACTTTGGAGAACACCTGAAAAGCTTCAAGTGAGATCAAGAGTTTTTAATTCAAGAAATGAAATATATGAGAGGCTTTACACAAATCCCTGCTTCACATGCCAGCTGTTATATTCTCACGGCAGAAAAAATGAGAAGAGTCCAATGAAGCGTTTTAGATTCCTTGACTCCTGAAACTGGTGCTTTATGACATTATTTCAAGGCAATCCTCTTCAGACTTCCCCAAGGTACCCCTGCCCACCACCACAGAAGGACGACTCCTGCCTCTCCTGAAAGCATATCAGTATGCAAATTCCAGTATATGGACTACAGTCAGTGACCAGTTGCAATAAAATATGGGAGGAAGGGGGCTAAATGTCACAAGGGATACCCTGTACAGGGCTACAAAATGTGATTACCAAGGTAATGGCCCCTTCCCCACTACAGCAACCACTCACTGCTGCATATTGCAAGCACTCTGGGGGGGAAGACAGACCTGAGAGAGTGGCTCTTTTACTTTGTCCAGGGCCTTGGAGAGATGGAGAAAGAAAACAGAAAGAAGTGGAAAACCTCCAGGCCGCTCCCCAACACCTGAAACAACACACGCTCACTTTGCACCAGACATCAAGGGCAGGGAGTAGCAAGGAGTGGACTTTTGTGTGGAGGAAGGAAAGTAGTAACATGGCACAAAGTGGCAAAAGAGGCCTCTGCTCCATTCCCAAATGCTATCCTTCTTATCTGAGTGCTCAGGTTGCACTTCATTTTGCTCCAGACTCTTTGGGAAGTCAGAGACAACACAGTTCTCTCACGGCTTCTGCCTTCTCCAAATACTAGTATGAAGGGAAAGCAGGGAGCTCTCCAGCATATGCCAAAGGACCTGAAGAAAGGGGTGGTGAGAGGGACTGGTACTAGTGACTCAAAAGAATTTTTGGCTACTAAATCAGCCTAAAAGTTTGTGAAACTAGACTTCACTCATGTGATAATGGCTGAAAGAACATACACTGCACTTGGCCTTACTTTGTCTGTAAATACACATAATAAAAGAAAAGAAAAAACAGAGAGAAGTGTAGAGACGGAATCCCCCATACTTTGCATTCACTGGGTAAACAAGCATGACCTTCCAATACAAACATTCAGTAATACAACACACAGGTTCCCTCTTGTGGCAGGAAATATCAAAGCATCAAAACATCAAATAACACATGGAAAAGCCAGCTGACTGACAAATAAAAAAGAAACAGAGAAGAAACCTTGGAAGATGCTAATGAGTTGCAACATCCAGAGGTAAATATTGCTGTTCAGTTACCAGATATCAACTTGTATCCCACAGATGAAAGGGAAGGTATGATTTTTCCTGATTCTTCCTCCCACACAGTAGACCTCAAGCCTCCCCCAGGGCTGTTCTGGGGGGGGGGGTCTCCCTGTGCCCCAGGGGCGGCATTTGAGTGGTATTTTGGGCTGCAGGAAGTGGCGGAAAGGTGGGGAAGATGCACTCCATTCTTTGAAATCCTTTCCATCTATGGATATCTTCCACTGAATCCACTGCAAGCTACATGCCAGTTATCATCCCACTAAAAGGAAGTTTACAGGATATAAGAAGCCACTTTTTGAGGGAGACCGTCAATAGCCACTCCAGATTTTCTTTCTTTGTCATCTCCAGCCAAGCAAAGACTTAGATAGCAAGGCAAATAATCTGGTATCTTATACATGGAATACCCATTTCCACAATGTTCCATCCTATTGATCTTAACTCCCTCTCTTTGCTCATTTAGATTTTTATCTCGCTGTCACCCTTAGGCCTAGAATAGCTTGTTGCAGTTTTTCCAAATACACATTATTTCTAAAGGATAAAAGGTCAAATTAAATTTAAAGGTTGACATCTCAGAGATGCTTATTTAAAATGTAACCCAGGAACACCCATCAACAGAGAACTGCTTTCTGAGAGCAATCCCATGCTTAATGGCTATTTGCTGAATGTGCACTGCAGAAGAGAATGGACGGGGTGGGAGCAAAGGCCAGTCACGGGAGTGGTCTGGATGGTGTCCAGATGCATGCCCAGGTCCTTGGATTTTCTCCCTTACAATTTAAGAGGGAACAGGACAAAACAAATGGCCCACCTGTCTACTGATCCTTGCAAAGGCCCAGACTCTTCTACTTGCTTGAACTGGAAAGGACCACCATGGCAATACTCAAGAAGCAAAAGAAATCCAGTTCTAACTTTAGATTTGCTTGGCATACACTTTTGTAGTTGCTATGGGTGTATCTGATATTCTGTTTGCTATGTATTGGCAAAGAATTAAAGAACCAATGTCTGATAAGGATGCCTCAACACAAACTAATTCTGTTTCTAAGTCTCCAAGCAAACTGCATGTCAGTGGAGTTTGCTGAATAGCTGCATAGGAACATGAAAATATGTAGGTGCAGCAGTCATGAAGCCCAGGCTGAACTTCCTGCTACTGGAAAAGGGCATGTGTACGTGCTGTATGGCACATCACAGTGTTAGTACTTTGGACCTGACCTATAGCACCACTTGCCATTAAAGGTTTGCCACTACTGCTGCAAGCTCTCTAGCTCAGAGGTACACCACACGTTTTGCATTCAACAGGTCGTATGTTCCATCCTTGGCATCTGCACTTAAAAAATGTTGGGTAGCAGTTGCTGGAAAAAGATTTATGCTGACGACTGCAGAATGCACTGGCAGTTAATCAGAGTAGATAACACCGGAGAAGCTCTACTGATCCAGATTAAGGCAGCCCTGTATGTCTACACCAACCTAAAATATAGTTTAAAATCTCAGTCAGGTTGCCTAACCAAGGAAAATGCTGTGTTCAGTTCCTCATCCACGATGCACAGTGCAATTGTGAATGGCTATTTCCAATATCCCTTCCTCTCAACCTCCAAGAAGCTCACCTACCTTTCATTTTCATTGTTACCCAAAAAAGTGCCGAACTGGGAGGCGTAGGAATGTTCAAAGAGCATGATGAGGAAATGATAGTTGAACTCAAACGAACAAGGGAATTGACGAAGGATTTGCCAGACACAGTCCAAGAAGAGCAGGAAGACGGGGGCCTCCCATTTCTGCTTGCTATTCGAGTAGGCTGACTGGGCACAGCGCAGCTGAAATGGGTGACCGGCCTGCAGGAGTAGGGCAAAGAACATTCCATGATGCATATTAAAGGTGCAATGAAAAGAAAGAGTTAAAATTGTGCAATGTAACAAGCTGAATCTTTATAAGCAAAGCTACAAAAAGATTTGCTTGGTCTACATATCAATGTAGTGAAATTTCTGGAAATATAGAATGCGGGTATGTTGTAGGGCTATCTTTCGGCTACGCTCCTGCAGAATGCAGGGGGTTGGACTGGATGACCTGCAAGATCCCTTCCAACTCTAACATGCTATGATTCTATTCTATGAATGAGAACCATTTCTTTCACTGTCTTTTCTCTCCAAGAGAAAAAAATGGGGGGGGGGGGGCTGAATACTATGCAATACTTTTTTTCTTATCAACTCCATTGCAACATATGTAACTTTGTTAACAAAAACGTGTACTGTTAGGCATAGTTATGAAATGTAAATTATTTCTACTCAAATATCAATTTTACTCAAGCAGTAACTGCACTAAGCTGCATTATAAGTTATCCACAGTAACTGTGAACAAAATTATTTATGTTACAATACAGGAATGCAGGAGCACTGGCCCCCAGATAAGACAACTGCTTTCCTGGGAATGAAACCATAAACCCCTTGTATTTCAGGCTATGGGGAGGTGATTTCTCTTTATGGAAACAAATGGGCAGGACTGAGATTACGTTTGCCCACTTATCAGGAAGAAGCAATACAGATTGCTGTTTGGATATCCTGAGTTGGCTCATAAATGCCAGGAATGTGACAATTTTATGACTGGTTAGGGGGGCTATGGTGGGAATCGGGAAAACTCAAGCCCTAGTCCAGGACAGGTCAGAGAAACCCACCGCCCACACCCCCAACTGGGGGGAAAGGGTTGAAAAACTTAGCAGGGGGAATGGGGGGAAATGGAATAGAGTCTTCCTTGACCAGCCTCTGTTTCAAAGTTCCAGCTTTGCTTATTTCTATACCCTGGCACTTCCTCTTGTACCAAACCTAAATTTACTTTACTGTTTTAACAGCATGAGATGCATAATCCATAATGTAGAGTATAAAACTATACTATTTGGCATGTTTATGGAGATCAGATCTATAAAAATGCCTTAGTTCTCTACAAGCAAACTGGTGAATAGACCCAGTACTGGGCTGACAGAGCTGTGAACTACTGTACCCTATGCTACCTTAGCACTTTTATCTTAGGGTTTGCCATCTGAAAGGCTGTGGGGGGGAAACAGAAAGTGAAAGCATAAAACTATTTTTGTAATAGACAAAAAAGTACTATTTTAATGGAAACATTCTAATACAATCTCAATAGGACTAGCAGAATATTTGGATACAAAGTTAAATCGTTTATTTTTTGCTGACCTCTCTTTTTCCTCCATCTACACTTTTGCCTGGAATCTGCACAGACAGATTTCACTCCATCTGGATTCTCAGTATTCCTTCCAAGCTTGTGGATGAGCTTCAGCCCTTATTTAGTATATTCTACACCATCCTTTCATCCCCAAAATGGTCCTCCACTTTTGTCAGCAGATCCTTAACAGTCATTTGTGTGTTTGTGTTACTGCCTGGATTTGGGGCCCACCTTAAATTGGGTATAGAACCAAAACCACAGGATTGAGAGGCAACAGAAGGAAGGTTTTTTCTTTACACTCAGGCTCTCCTAGCATGAATCCAGCAGTTCTTACCTGCAGCCACTCCCTCTCAACCAGAGCTTCAAAGCCACGTATGGTCCTGCATCTTGGATCTAAAATAATCTGAGCCAGAGAAGTCACCTGTAGTGTTGAATCAGTTCCTTCAGTCCCATGAACCAAGACAGATGCTCCCTCTCTGGGGGGAAAAACCCAAATAAACAGGAAGACTTCAGAGGGACAAACTTACACTGCTAAACATGCCATATACCAAGACCCAGTGCAATGCAGCACACTGTGGTAGAATGGTGGCTTTGAACCAGGTGCCATTTACTCTTCTCCAAGATTTACACAACACTTATCTGATAAGCTTCCAAGAACAGGGTAGAATTGCATAAATCTTCACGAGTAGCTAAAATACCATGAAACAAAAGATCCACAAAAGCTCCAAAAGTTCTGCCCGGATAAATCTCTCCTTATATATAAAAGAGTTTTCGTGTCCCTCTTGCCTCAATGTTCCATATGCTCCCACAGCCTTTGGCTCCCTGAACTGTCACTCCCACAATGTGCCAATCCAGTGCCTGTATTGCTGCAGTCCTGCCCACCACAGAAGTGGCAGCCAGAGTCGGTGCCTCAGTGTGGTGCGAGACAATGAGCGGGAAGGACGCTCCACTGGCATGACACTGAGAAGGCTGAGACTTCCCCCCTGCCCCCTCCTGGCCCGCCCACTAAGGTGGGCGAGCCAGGAAGGGCCTGGGAGGGAGCAGGGAGGCATTTAAAAGCCTCCCCGTTGCTTCTCCTGCCCCCCCCCCCCGGCCCTTCCTGGCCTGCCCACTGAGGCAGATGACCTAGGAAGGGCCCAGGAGGGAGTGGGGAGGCATTTAAAAGCCTTCCTGTTGCTTCTCCTGCCTGCCCACCAAAGTGGGCGGGCAGGAGAAGGCTCCCAGAGGCCCCCTCCCCGGCCCACCTGCTGACATCTCAAAGACACATCCCGCCACCCCCCATTCCGATTTCGCTTCCCCACGGCCTACCACCGGGGACAAGCACCTGCTGGGTGGGTGAGTGGGACGTGAGGCGAGGTGGGACAACCAGCAACTGAGCAAGACACCACACTCACCCAGGTCCTCTTTCTAGAGCTCACTGCATTCATTTCTGCAACTGGCCTTTCTCCTAGTTTTATATAAAACAGAATCCTGATTCAAGATTCTGACAGACAGACAATCAGATAAGACCAGACAAAACATCTTTTTAATACAAGGCAGAGTTACCCTACAGGGCTTTTGAGGTATGAGCTTTCAAGAGCCAAGGCTCCCTTCATCATCTGCTCTACTGCAGACCAAAGCAGCTACTCTGAAACTATCTTAACAGGACTTGTTGCCACAAACCTATGGAGGGCAAGTCTACTGATGGCACTCAGTCGTGAAAACTAAATGAAGCCCTGTGGTCCAAAGCAATATGTCTCATCAGTAGATGCCAAAGTATTCCCAGGAGCTGTTGCCTTCATTCCCTGTTTGGAGGCTGTAGAACATAGAATGCTGAGGTAGGTTGACCTGGCTCAAATGGGTTCCTTTAATACGCTTACTAAATTTCCTGATACTGAAAAGCCTGAGGGAGGAAAGAAAGAAATGTCAAGGAACTACCTGTCAATGCACTGAGCAGCCAAGCAGGCAGTGGTCAGAATCTCCTTAATATGGGTCAGCCAATTGGACGCCTCCAGCTTACTCAGCCAGCGGTCCATATTATGCGACTGGTCATTGCAGGCTTCCACCAGCTTGATGAGACTTTCTTGAAGAATATTATACCTATATGGGAAAGCAAAACATTGTTTTATATAGAAATATATAATTTTAATACCCCCACCTTGGTTTGAAGCAATGGGGCTGAAACACTACGCAGACGACCAGACATCTAGTCGTTACAACCAAAGTGAATCTGGTTCAGGAGCTGCACCCATGGCAGAATTGAACAAGGGCTCCCCCCTTCTCTCTTTGGACCTTTTGTTGTGAAATACTCTTGATCAATACTGTGGGGCTTTTGTCATTTATCTGCTACCATATGCAATGCTGTCTTATTTGTCTTCTCCATCTTATCTTTTCACTCTTGCCAGCGTAACAGAGCCAGAGATAAGGACAAGCTGGATTCCAGGATGGCACGAGAGTCAGCAAAATTACTGACATCACAAACTGGAAAGGAAACAGCTTCAAAAGAAGAGATCCCCAAGCAGAGCTAGCATTAAACTAGGCAGAAGGGGCTAATCCTCTGCCACATGCCCCCATTCCCTCGCTACTCACAGCTGCCGCAACCACCTTAACTCTGGCTCCCAAATTTCCATTCAACACCGCACATGTCACGCATGATGCACTCCAAAGACCACCTTGTGAGACAATAAGCTATTTTTAATGTGTTGTTTTAATGTTTATTTTGGTAGGTGTTTTGCACTGTAGTTACCCACCTTAGGTCCTTCGGATATCCAGGAGAAAAGCATATAAATATTTTAAACAATGAAGCAGAAAGAGGGATAAAAAAAGATAAGTAGGCCTGTTATTTTGGTCTGCCAAAGTAAAACCTAAATGAGCACATGAAGCCATTTTATGGTGATGCAGTGCATTTAGCATAGTATTGCCGCCAACTGGCAACAGCTGCCAGAGGTTTCTGGGAGAAGGGTATTTGGCCTCCAGCCCTGCTAATCCCAGAGCCTTTTAAATGGATACACCTAGGGATTGCATCACAGAACTGAGTGCCCGATCAACTCCTATGTTCTTAGGCTAGGTGCATATTTGGGATAATTTCCCATGGATTAGTATATGTTAACTGTTAAGAGATCCTGAATATCCACTCTTGCTTTGCAAATGTAAAGTACATTTAATGGACCATGGGGAAATTCCAATTACAAATACCACTGAGTGATACAAACCTACCAGGATTAAGTGTATTCTATAATCATGTCACAGTAAGGGGGACCAATTGACCTCAAAAAGTGAAAAGGGGGGTGGGACTGATAAAACCACGGCTTTCCAATCTTCCAGAACTCTATACTCCATATGTTCCTCAACCTTAGTAAAGTCAGTTGCTCTGTCATGTTTTCTGTATAATCTGATGGTGCTGCATCACTTCTTACCCCCCCTCCCCCCCCCCCCCCCCCCCCCACACACACAGTGAAAGGAAAATGTGGACATAGGTGAAAGTGTCAAAATTACATTTTCTCCTTTGTGCCTTTGCTGCTGTTCTACTTCTGTACACCCAACAAAAACATTACTGTAGATTTTTTCCCCCACATGCAGCTATTGTCATGTTCAGTAAACCGCCTATGGGTTTTTTTATTTCTGCAACCCCCTTCTCCCACTGGACTAGTGAAGTACATTTCTTGTTTGAATGAGGAGCTAGTACACCACAAGGCTACAAAAGTAAGCTGCAAAGTTGTATGTACGCACGATTCCTGGGGAGATTCCAAATGCTAGAAGGGAGCTAAGTGAGCTACCTGACACGCCGGAGGACCTCAGAGGCTTTCACAGCAGGGGCGAAAATAAGCTTGGATAGGCCAGTATGGAGAACCAGTAAAAAAAATGGCTCCTCCCAACGTCTGCACTGAGCTCCTCAACAGCAAGTACCAATAAGAAATTTAGGTTACTTTCTACACTGTTCCTCAAGGCTAGCAGCAGCATGTATTATGCAAAACTAAGCACATTTACTCATTATTGATACAGAACTCAGCAATCCTTGATGCAGGGGGTATAGTGTGGGAAAGGGGGTTAACACTGGTTAGCCCATGGTGACACAAAAAGCTCTGTGGCCTAATGGATTTAAACTGTCTCCTCAAAGGCCACCTCTCTGCCTTCTATTCACAGGCCACCACAATTTAAGACATGTAACCTTCCCAAGGGGAAAGGCTGACAGGAAGGTGAGAGTGTATGGCAGGACAAGAGTTTTTTCCATTTAGCAATGCATTCTTGGGTAACCTATGAATTTGTTTTCAGCTAAAGCAGCAGCATGAAATTGGGCAATAAGCTGTACTGCAAGCATGCTTGTGCACACGTGTACCATACCTGTGCATATCCAGCAGAATGTCTCCCCCCCACAACTGGTTAATTCTTATATTTTTATCTCTAAGTAACCCAGGGTGGATTGCATGGTTTCTCTACACTCTTGCTCATTTTAGCTTCACAGCAGCCCTTTGAGAAAAGTTGAGTGTGTGTGACCAGCCCTCAGTCAACTGGGGCTGAGCAGGGATTTGAAAACAGGTCTCCCTGCTCTAAGCCCAGCACTCCAGTCAATTCACCACATGGACTCTCTTTAGGGTATTGCCCATAAAAAGATGGATTAGTGATTGCAACCATCTGCTTTACTTTCAGCAGCCTTAGTTTATCCTCCAATTTCATGCACTCCAACTTCTAATCTTTAGAAAGCTGGAATGATGTTCCTGACAGCAGATCACTTCTCACACTCACCTCTCGATGGATTTGTGAATCCTCCTCCATTGAGGATAATGAACCTCCTGCTCAAAGCCTCCGCCTTTGGCCCGGGCTTGCTGGGCGATGTTCAGGGAGCGGGTGTCGATGATGTAGCCACGCTTGCCTGCCCGAAGAGTGGCATTGATCAGCTTCTCGTCCTCCTTGCAGCGCCTCCCATTAGTGCCCGTGAGTGGTTGGCTACTACGCATCATCACCTGGGAAGACGGCAGAGTCATGTAAGCGGCCACACTTTAGTCTGACTTCTGTGGCTGATGGATCACATTCCGAACACTGGCATAAGAACATCAGCTCAACGTGGCCGCAGCAAAGGCAAAAACAATGGCTGAATAAAAGGAGGCCTTGGTTATTTGGCACCTTCTTTGTGGGTGGAGTGTGATACTTGCCTTGGACACTGAGACATCAAAATGGAAGGGGAAACACAGACTGAGGACACAACCCTACATTTAAAGGTCAAATACCAGTTTAACCCAGGATTGTTTTCTACAGGGAAGGGTTTCCGGCTCAATGGTTGCAAAAACCCCAAGTTTAATCCCTGGCACCTTCACTTTTAAAAAGGATTAGGTAGCGTTGTGAAGGACCTCTGCCTGAGACCCCAGAGAGCCACTGCTGGTCAGAATAGACAATACTGACCATAACTGACCAAGGGTCTCACTCAGAACTGGGCAGCTTTCTGTGTATGTTTTCATTAAAAAAATAACAACAACAACAACACTGCAATGTGAAATCTGCCTTGAGAGTTGATCTAGGTATACATGCTTCTTGGCACCTCTGAAAATGACTGTGTGGTTGCAAAGGTCAAATTTATGTTCACTTGAGGTATCACTGCAGTTTGTCAAATTTATAGCCTATTGGCAGCAGTGCAAACACAGAACTCTCTTTAGAGAAGCACCTTGCCAGACAATCCAGTCAAGGGAACATATGTAACCCTTTACAGCCACTCAGAAAGCTGCACTTGAGATGCCTTGTCTTTCTTGTATGAGTAAAACACGGGCAACATTTTGAACTTCACAGAGGGAAAGCTACCAGTGGCCCAAAAGGAAAGAGAGGGAGTTGCAAGAATGATACTCTTCCCTGATAGTTAGCTACATGGCACCAATAAGTTAACATCTTCCCAGAGTTGACAATTTTTCAAATGGGTGTTCATAACTGGGTTTGTCCAAGGAAAAGACAAGCGTCCTGGCTCAGAATATATTCAAGCTCCAACTTACCATCCCATTTTTCTTGTGGTAATAGCTGAGCACCGGGAAGCGTCCGCCATGGCGAAATGTGGCAACTTTGCAAAGAGATTCATCATCAATTGATTTAGGGACTGTGACAATTGGTGGGTAAGAGGGACAGACTGAGAAGTCTTTGTTGACATAACTCAACCTCCATTCATTTGTCTGAGGGATAAAAATAATTAGCAAAATATGGTAACTGACAAGATGATGGTTTCCTGGTAGATCAATAAAAATGAATAAGTGCCCTTTTAAACAATCAAGTTTGAGATGCAGAGGTAACCCCAAAACCTGGGATTCTTACTCTGCCAGCAGGGACTCCTTTTCAACATTGTTTGCTTTTCCCAATTTCACATGTGCTCACTCACTATGCTCTTTCTTAATCATTATTTACAATCCACCTTTCTCACTGAGACTGGAGGTAGGTTAGAGGATATAAACAGCCCAGTCAGACTGCATAAGACAACCAATGAACAGTGCAGAAAGACCAGGATTACAACATTAGAAAAAAAAGGAAAACAGCAAACTATCTAAAGCAAGATACACTGTAAGAAAGTGGGTCACAAAATATATACTGTAAGAAAATGGGTTATAAAGTAAAGACGATGCAGTAAAAGCAGGTGATACCTACAACTGCAGTCGACAGTTCCATTATGAAGGTGCCCTTCTGGGCTGTTCGTTCTACTATAGTTCTCATTGCTTTTTAAAAATGCCCTCTTGAAGATTATTTTGCACATTCTCCTCCCCCGTTTAACATACTGCTAGATATTGAGTCATGTACAAGAGGGTCACATTTGCCTTTAAACCACTTGTGCATAAAAGCAGGCCACGCAGACACATGCCAGACACAGAATGCCTGTTCTCAGAAGCCTCCTACAACCAACTATATCTCTGAGCTCTTGAGTGTATCAACAGTTGCTCTTGTATGAAGAAAATTATAATTAAACATAAAATCTTCTGCCTAATTAGTCAGAGCTGCATTTTTGGCTGATAATAGAGAGTGTTAACAATCAAAAATCAAAATAGTAAATAAACAGTCGTCCCCCCCCCCCCACGCATGCTTTTCAGCCACCACTGGCTGCCAAAATGGCTTGCAGGAATCAAAATCTAATACAAATGATCATGGTCATGACAAACAGTTCTTCAAGGGAGGAAGCCCTTAACTGAGCTGGCTTTAGGTACAGGACAGGGTGCCCGGCTGATCCCTGCCCTCTACCAGTGGCCCTTTGATAACGGTTGGAAGACAGAGGGAGACAAACCCTGGGGGCCCAGGATCAGCCACTATCAGTAGACTAGAACATAATGCCCCATCTAAAATATTGGCATAAATGCTGGCTAACAATTAAGTCACAGCCAAACAAAACAGTACGATTAAAAATATTTCTAGTACACACACACACACACCCCTATTTCAAACAGGACTTACTACTGAACTGAGAAGCTCAAACTCTTGCTCAGGCAAGAAGGAGTGCCAACCATCTTCGATGACTTCAAACATGGGCCGGTAAAAGAAAGGATACATCAAGGTGATGGAATCTAAAGTGGACAGTGCCTGCAGGGAGAAAGAGAAACACACACAGTGTTTGCTGAATGCTCTTTTCCTCAACAGGTCAATGAGGCCCACCAGGAATTCTAAAGCTCTGCTTCATCTTCACCTCTTACCTCCAGTGTTCCTTCTAAGCTGAGCCTACGGGGAGGGCGGGATAAAAATCTAAATAATAAATAAATATATAAATAATGTGAGCCAGCTCACAGTTTTTAAGCCTCCGCCTCACACCTTTTTGTCTTCGCTCAGGAAGGATGGCTCCAGAGCAAACTCATTTATGCAGCAACCAAATCGCTGGCTCACAACTTTAATGCCAGCAGCTCACAAAGTGGAATTTTTGCTCACAAGACCCCACAGCTTAGAGGGAGCATTGCTTACCTCCTATCAGTTATGGTCTCTTAAGAACTAGAGACATAAAATGCCCAGAAATTCTGACGTCATTGGGGGTGGGGAAGAGTAAATGTTAGAGAAAACTAAAATAAATGCAAAGTGAACCTGATTTAACAGCATTAAAAAAGGTCTTTTATAACTTACTGAGTCCCACTGTACTATTTGGCATATTAATGAGTTAACTATAAATGTCTTAGTTATGCACAAACAAAGCTAAAAATATACCCAATATCTGAGTGACAGCACTGCTAACTGCTGGACCTTGTACTACCTTAGCACCTTTGCTATCTGATAGTAAGCAACACAACAGGAAACAACTTTTGTAGTGAACAAAAGAAACAGCATTATTTGGGCAGAAACTGTCAGAAGGACTAGCAGCATGTTTATGTATTGCACTTTATAACACTGAAAACATTGCAGCATATCCACTGTGCCCCAAATCAGTCAAATTTAAACAATCAACATGTTGCTGCTATGTACACAAGAGTTATCACTACCCTGATGCAGTAGATAGTATGCAGCAGTAGGTTAAAGAGGAAGTAACAACCAAACACTATGGCAAATAAAGCTATTTTATCTTGCTGCTTAAAAGCCACAGGAGACATGGTGCCTCTATGGAGCGTATTCCATTATCATCCACATTAGATGATTTTAAAGCACTCTACCTAGGCTTGACGTGATGTGGTCCATGGGGTTGCAAAGAGTTGGACTCGGCTGTGCAACTGAACAACAACCTAGACCTGCCTTCAAAGAATGGTAGGAACCTTTAGCTGGTCCAGAACACAGCAGTATGGATTTTAACTAGAACCCACCACAGGGACTATGTAACACTTATCTTAGTCCAAAGGCACTGGTTATCAATTTGTCTCCTGGCCTAATTCAAAGTCCTAATCTGACGTTTAATGCCCTAAACAGGGATCAGGGCATCTGAATTACCTCCTCCACTCACATGAGCCTGCCCAAACTATGAAATCAGCTTCCGGTATCCTGCCCTGTATACCCTCTTTAGCCAGAGTAAGGCTGGCAGGTACATGGGCAGAGCTGTGGTCCTCAGATTGCTTTCCAAAAGCTTAAGGCCTCTTGATTTGATGTTGTTTTCACTCTGTGCTATTGGTTCATCTTAAACTCCCCCTCCCACTGTCTTATTGCTGATTTAGTATCCTTGCTTTTTCTAGTGGCTACAAGTTTTATTAAGTTTAATTTTTACTGCTGCAATGCGTATTTTCAGATTTCTGCTGGCTGCTTTTTTTTTAACTGCTGTGTGTGTTTTGAACTTTAACAACCCACTTCTGTGCTACCTTCTGCCACTCCACAGTGAACACGAGATGGTTTACAGAAACATACATCCAATATAAAGCAGTTCAATAACCCTGAAATCTAGCATCCCAGTGTTAGAAAAACCAGCACCCTAATACCAGCAAGCCACCAAACCTGACAGCTGTCCAACTACCTGATTAATTCAGATAAAAGGCCCTCTCAAAGATTACCATTTTACTTACCTGGTGGAACACAGAGAGTGAGCATGCAGCCAGTGGCCCATTCCAGGGCTCTGGAGCTATCAATGGGAAAGCTCTGAAATGGGCTGCCAAAGGCTTCACTTTCATATAAGATGGGTTGGAGATGATAAATTGGCCCAATTAATGCAGCTGGAGCATCAGCTCATAAAGAGAGAGCTTCCTTCAGATATGTGGGTGCCAGGTCATATAAGTCTTTAAAGGTTAAAACTAGCAGATGAAGCTGCCTTATATAGAATCAGTCTATTGGTCCCTCAAGGTCAGCACTGTCTACTCAGACAGGCAGTGGCTCTCCAGGGCCACAGGGCAGAGGTCTTACACATCACCTACTACATGATCCTTTTAACTGGAGAGGCTGGGGTCAAGACCTGAGACTTTCTACACACCAAGCAGATGCTCTGCTATTGAGCCATAGCCCCACCTCTAAACTGAGCATGGAAACAAACAAGCAGCCAATGTAAATGTTCTCAAAAGTAATCTTGTAGAAGTTTCACTGATTATTATTTATATTAGAAAGGTGGGGCATTCCCTAAATAACACCAATACAATCTGCCTCAAAAAAAGGCCCCTTCTATGATCTCTCCCTACCTAACCTCCGAAGACAGAGCCAAAATTTCCAATGAAAACTGCAACAGATGGGCAGGTTCATATGAGAAGAGGAAATCCTTCGGCCATGGGAACACAGCAGCTGAGAGTGGCCCAGTTACTATGACTAGTAGATATAGTGGAACCTCAGAACAAGTAGTCAAAATCTGGGCTGCACAGAACTACTCTTAAAATAGCACTGGCATAGGGAGATGCACAAATACTGCACGTGATTCTCTTTTTGTCCTTTTTGGGGGGGCCCACAAGAATTTTCCTAGCTCACATGTTCTTTTCAAATTGTTTACTGAAGCTACAACATTTGTCAATGTTCTACTACTGACAGCTTTCCCCAAGCATTCAGGAAGTTGATGAACATCGCACATCGCCACAGCAGCTTCACTAATAGCCAAATGTGTCTAGGTGTCAGCCTACCACATATGAACCTACCTTCAGAAGCAAGAGAACTTGTATATGTTAATACTGAACACAATGAGTTCTATATTAAATAAGTGGAATATCTCAAATATATGCAACCCATTACACTCACACTTCACTTCAAGAATCCAGAGAGGAAATGCCAATGCTTGACTACACTCTTGGTCAAACTTGTCATTCCAAAAATATCCCACTCAGGAACCAGGCACCACTCCAGCCTCCAAAGATCTCAGTTGGAAGGAACAAGACATTCATTCCATCCTGCCACCTCCTACGGATCACCTTACCTCAATGGAGCTAGCTATGTTCAGAGACTCCTCCATGCCAGGAATGTCAAGCTGAATAATCCGCAGGTCTTTGCATTTGATGATGATGGTCCCCAAGGAGCCAAGAAACCTGCAGTGATATAGGCAGGAATGTTCAGGAGGAGGACAAAGAAGCAGCTCTGTGAGCCTTCAAACACAGCCATTTACAGCATTCCGCTGCATTCAATAGGAATGCGATGCAATGGGGGGGGGGAATAGACAAAGCCTCACAATTTAGCTGATAAAACCCTTCATTCATTCAGAGGCAGTAGCTGACTGAGAAACACTACAGAAAGGGAGGAGCTACAAGTTACCTCAGCAAACAGGAATAAAGCACTGGACTAAGACTCGACTTACCACCGTGCTGTGAAGTTCATGGGTGACCCTGGCCAGATGCACACACTCTCTCATCCTAGCCTAACTAACAGAGTTGTTGTGAGGAGAAGGGTTAAGGCTCATTTAAGCAGCCCCCAGTTCTCTAGAGGAATAAAAATGGATGGGATAGGCATTCTCAAAGATAACACAAAAGGGGAAAGGGGGAACATGCCTAGGACAGAATGGCTTGTAAGGCATCAATTCACTGTAAGGCATCAATTCACTGCTGCAAATGACACACACAACCCTGTTCCCCTCAATGACCTCCTGGTTGAGCTTATTTCCTGTCTTGCAGCACAGCTGGCAGGGAGGGGGCTCAAAACACCTAGAAGGGGGAAATCTGCAAGGGAGAAAAGAGAAAATTGACTATCTGGATCCAACTGCAGCCTCTCTCAATGCCTCTGATTTCTTTACCTTCTCTAGAGGTGTGAGAGCCTTCATTGCCTTTCCCCCCAATTTTTCTGAAGCAGACGAAGAAAAACTCCTATGAAACATTTTCTCTTTAAATGAGAAAAAGCTTGTCTTAAAAAGCATTTCATGCATCCCAAATGTATGGCATGAAAATATCCATGCACACTTTCCATTTCTCCGATGGAAAAAATGGGAAATTTGGGGGAGTGCTGGAAAAATGCCTATTTTTTTCTTATTGGAGTAAGGGAAATAAAAACCAGGTCTTATTCAAAATGTGTACTAAGATTCTCCCCCCCCCCCCGCAAGCCTATCTAAAGTATTCGATAAGGATCACTCCTGTGTATACTGCAGAGATACATATCTCTTGTTGTTGCCTGTTTAATGCTTTTGATGTTCATTGTTGTTAATTATTTAAAAACGAATAAAAAATATATTAAAAAAATACATAACATTTTCCAAAAGTATTCTTGTTTAAATTTAAATAATTTTGGCAACAATCAATACACTACATGTGTTAAATGCTAGTACACTACCAAAGAGTTCAGTGTTTTCCATGTTATAAATTTTAACTTAATGTCCACGTATGCTGGTAGCACTACCTATTGTGACTGTATGAGTGTTTCTGTCTTAATCATACACTTCATTTTCTTTACAACATATATTGCTTTCTACCTTCAACTTTTCTTTTTCCTCCCTTTCAGATGGCAACAATTAAGTTACATGTGCTAAGGTGGCATAGGGGTGCAGCAGTCTGCAGCACTTTCTCAAGTAGTCACTACACCTGCAATTTTTCTTATTAAAAACAAGGACATTTATACTTCTAAATTCCTTAAAGATGCCAAATTCTACAGTTTTATATGCTAATTTATAACTGACACATGCTATGTTGTTCAACCAGAAACTTTAGCTTTGATAGGAAAGTACTACATATATTCCAAATCTCCCACCAACCCATATTCTACTTTTTTCCTCAAGGGTAAAACACACCCTGGGGGGGGGACCTTTGTGGCTTCAAAATTTCTATAAATTTTATATCACAAACCTTCACAACAGACTGTTCACATATCTAACCTTTTCTGCAAAACTATAAAGGTTAGGAACACACTACTATAATGTAGAGAAGAAAGAGGCAGGAAATTAGAAAAGAGCAAAAGAGGGATCATGCTGAATTCTACACTGCTCCTCAGGACACAGGCAAGATGTGCCTTTCTTTGTTAATGTAAGCTGCTTTGGGAGAAGACGACTGCCTGAAAAGCAGGATATAAACGTAGGAGTATGTTAAATTAATAACATGGAGCGCTGAATAAAGAAGTCCAGAGACAGACATTGATCCCCTCTGAATTTAATTGGTTAGAAGCAAAGAATGTGGAATTGACCTGAACAGCAAAGCAGATCACTGCTATGATCATTTTAAGCTGGATGAAGCAGCTGACAGAGACTAGGAAGGGTTAGACCTGCGGGGCCAGTTTCCATGGTGAGGGAGTGGTCCAGACACAGATCAGCAAAAGCAGATGAGGCCAGCCTGGGATCTTGGGATCATGCTGTGCACTGCCAGGACAATAGACCCTTTTTGCTGTTATGCAATATTGCTTAAAACTTTGCCACACCATCCCCTACAAGTAAACAAATCCCCCTTCCCATATCCCTTAATGACATTAAGATGCAAACTACTTAAAGGGAGCAGTGTCTATTTTTAGGACGATTTTTATACCCTTCTATTCTCCCCAGTGGGGATCCAAATTGTCTTTCTTTGCAATAACCACCCTTGTGAGGCAGGCCAGGCTGACCAGCCCAAGGTCACCCAGAATGCTTCCTTGTCTCAGTGAATTCAAATCCAGTTCTTTCAGATCCTAGTCTGGCACTCTAACCACTACACCACACTGGGAGTAAAGCATGCACTCAGCTTCTGAACAGAGAACCTGGGGCCTTATGATGTTCCTGCTCTATATGAATGACTGAGCTATGAACCTGGGATGAAATATCCATTCTGTCATCATCTGGGTACCACTCAAGGTGCTGATGCTGTCACCTACAAAGCCTTTCATGGCTTTACTGAGCACCTTCTTCTCCTTATACCACCACAACCTGACAAGTGCACCTTCCTGCCTGTGCCATACACACACCAAGTGCAAAAGTAATTGCCCCACATCTTTGGCTTCCTTCACAAGTCCATTAGAATCCATGTCTGCACATTTTCCAGAGGAACAGTAAGGGGGGGGGGGAGCCTCCTTGGACTGCCATTCAATGGCCAGGATTAAACATATTTACTTTATCAGGCTATTTATTTACAATAATCTGCTCCAGGCCATTGGAAAGGGATGACACAGAAATGGAAGCTATGAACTAAAGATATAAATGTGGTTTTTTACACATCCCTCAAATCACCTTTCAGCAAGGTCACATTTTAATTCCACCCTTCCTCAAAGGAGTTCAGGGGGGCATTCACAGCTCCCTGCTTTGAAGTTTACTCTCCTCAACAACCCTGTGAGGTAGTTTAAGCTGAGAGAGTGACTAGCCTAAAGGTCACCCAGTGACCTACCTCCAGTCCTAGACTGACAGTCTAACTATGCTAACTCGCATCATACAGTCTCTTCTATCTGCCCTTGTCTACCCTGGCAAGAGACCCTTTCAACAGAACTAAGAACAGCCAAGCTGTAGGTTTCAAACAGAAAAACCAGATGATGCCCTTGCAAGGAGAAACAGAGCATTTCCCCATTTTTTTTACAAGGAAATTGCAAAACTGCATGGCAGGGGTGTAAACAGGGTGACTGTCCAGTTTCAACACTGTTTCAAACCACTTGCTGTTCCTTCAGAGCAAAAGAAAGAAACGTGTGTGAGAATGTGGGATCCCTGGAACAAACTGAAAGCTCAGCAGGTTGTAATTCATTTCTCCTACCAAGTTACTCAAAACCAAATAATCCCTCTTCACCTCTACAAATTAAATCCTACCCTCATGCTTGCCTGGGGTTTAAAATAATAGGGGGAATTCATGGAATCAGGGAGGGTTCAGAAAGTTATCAACACTTTTGCCAAAGTAGGACCCAGCCACTGGAATTATGTTCTGATAGATTCAGCATAGGCAAAAAAAAGGTACTTCTTCATTTAAAACATGATTAACTTATTGAAATGACTGCCACAATATGTGATGGCTTTTAGTCTTTTTTTAAAAAAAGGATTACACAAATTTGTGGCTTATCAATGGATATCAGCCACAAGAGCTAAGCAGAGCATTGATATTTACAGGAAGTATACCTTTGCACTCAAAATGTTAGTGGCAGAAGACAACCATGCCCTGCTTGTGAGCATCCAATGGCATTTGGCTGGCTGCTCTTAAAAACAGAATGCTGGACTAGATTACTCTTTGGTCTCAGTCAACAGCACAGTCCTTAAGTCCTTATTAATCAGGAGTGCGCCACACCAGGGGTAAAAAAGGGTACCACTCTCAGAACCAAGACAAGCACATCATATCAGAAACTGGGCCTGAAAACAGAACTGGATGTCAACAGGTGAAGTTTGTTTCCAGCACAATCATACAGCAGTAGGGAAAAGGATACCCTGTAGATTTATGCTTGTTAATCTGATACTGGAAATCCTCTGGTTTTGAGGATATTCCACAGAGTTCTTGGTTGATCAATTGTATACAGAGATTTTAATCAGAAACAAACACTCCTATTTCCACAAAGGGACAACACACCAGGGTTAATGAATAAATGCTGTATTTACTAAGTATTTCTCAAGCATACGAAAACAGATATACTCATAGATTCATTCAAGATCCCTTTAGTTACAGTAGTCAATAGAAAGCATTTCAGTATGAAAATTAATAACTACAGACAAACAATGGGGTCAGACAAAGAAGGGTAGCATTATACTCATCTGATCCTTGTTGAAGAGATTCTTCTTAGTGGGAACACCACAGGAACAAAAGACTTCACCAGAGGGATCCTGTCTCACACGTGTGGGGGCCAGCCACACACACGTATGGGCTCTCTTGGTCGACTCAAGGGAGCACTTAAGGATCACCCCTAGCAGAGCTTTAGTTGCCTAACTTGGGGGGGGGGGGGTTAGTTTGCACTTAGTTACAGGAAAGGTAGGGGATGGCTAGCTAACTCCTTAAGGCGCACAGAAGAAGAGAGAGAAACAAAGGCTGTGTTTCCTCTTTTAAAAGCTTGTTTTTGGGCTTGGCTTAAGGCCAATAAACCCCTAGAAAACCGTCCCCTTTACTATGCTATAGGTTAAGGGTTGTGACGTCCTAGTTGAGGGGAAGGGGGCAATATTCAAATGCTCTACCCTAACTTCAAAGATGAGCCATGTGGCCAGGTGTCAAATCGTTGTCTCCATAGTAACTTTTGATTTGCAGAGATGTGCCTGGTCCAGCGGGGCAATAAAGGATGTGTTCTTTGTGATGCCAAACCAGATAGGAAGCCGAGGTTACGTGTTTTCCCACAGATCAGCAATGGTGGGGAAACCTGTTGTTCTGCCAAGTTTCCAAACTGAGCTTATGGCATTTGTCTTCCTTGTCCAGAGGCACGCTGGGAATATGCAGGGAAGCACGTGTTCTGTAGCCCAGGCAGTTCAAACCTTGCTCATGCAGAGGCATGAGATGCAGAACAGTCCAGTCAAACACACAGCAACCCCTTATCCCAAATGCACAGATGTACAGACATTTGACAAACCTAGCATCAGCACAGTACAGACAATGCAATTACAAGCACACATGGTAACAAAAAGCAGAGGCCTCATCTCAATAAAGAAAAAAAAGGAACCTGCAGGACTGGGTAAAAAGAAAAGTGGGGCCTTAGCTAATTTGATGGGGGGGGGTCTTCCTGACAACATCTGTGAAAATCAGAGACCACATGCAAAAACGAATAATCCACCCATTCAGTTAAGGAAAATGTTATTGGAGAAAGAAAATTATTATTGGAGGTGCCAAAGACTATGTTACAATGCTTTCTTGTCCATAAATGCAGTAAAACACTAGGCATATTTATTGCAATGGTACTCCAAGCCATGGATTATAGGGGCCAGCACCCTACAAAATTCTGTAACACACCCAGCATCAGTTCAGCCTCGATGTTCTTGTAGATTCAGCACCAAAAAAAGTACTTCATTCAGTACAAATGACTGTCACAAGATGTGGAGAGGGGTACTTTATCCCCTCCAGTGTTATTATCCTGCCAAAATATTTCAACCAAGACCTTGGGGAAACTAAGATCCATTTCACAAGCTGTACCCAGTTCACCCACTCTGTCCCCCATGTGGAAACAGCAGCATCCTTACCTTTTTTCAATGGAATCAATGTTGGAATGAAGCAGCCAAAGTTCCTCTACATTGTCCTGCCGCCGTGAGGAGAAAATCAGGTGGTGCCCCGTCAAGCAGAGTGTCCCTTCCACTAACGGATAAAAGGGACGGTGAAGGATGACATTATCAGCCCGAGGTGTCTTGATCAGCTCAGCAAACTCCATTGTTTCTTCCAGATTTGGCCCAACGTCCCTGCAGTCAAACAGAACAAATCTTAACATTTTCAGAACGATGCAACTCTGGTTCTTGGCAGCCTCCACACAGGCCACAACCCTTGAGATTACTGTACTAGTTGAGAGTCAACCATTTAGCCAGGGTCATTGCTGCAAGATCCCAGTTCTTACTTGTTAGGAGGAAAACATAAGAGGATTTGGAAAGTTGTTGCTTAGAAAAGAAGAATTAAAACATTAACATTAATAGAGTTTTAAAGAGAAGCAGAATAACTACAGGTACAGAGAGGATTGGAGAAGTAACTTTCTGGGGAGGGGAAAGAAAGGTGAGATGTCACAATCCAAGGTTCACTGCAGCTATGGCTTTGCAATGTCACAATCCCATCTTTCCCCAGGTGTGATAGGGGGTGAGATGTATATATCTCCTGCCCCCACAATCCCATACCATTTGCCTCTTTTACTTCTCTAAAAGGCTTAAGTGCTTCAGAGAAGATTTAAATATGGTGTTTTTGTTCTGATTCCTTCTTTCAATCTCTGAAAAGCAGAAGGGAGTAAATGAAAACTTTGGTTGCCAGTGTGGCATTAACTAATCCCACAAACCAGTTTTAGGGCAGGTGGATTACAAGCCATCCCTGAACCACCGACAGTAGGTCTAGAATGACTCTCAGGCTTCTGACCAGCAGGAAGAGTCATGCTAAAAACAGCCTAACTAGAAAAGTCATCCCTGTCCTGGATTAAATTTTGGGGTAAAGGGACAGGAGACCATCAACTGAAACAGACTGGTATTGCTCAAGAGGGAGAGGGGATGAGTTTCCAGAACCCAATAACAACAGGATGAGGGACAGGAAAACAAGGGAATGACATTCTCGACCTTATTGCTAGAATCACAGGGGACCAATTATATTGGGGGGGGGGGTTAATACCCTTAGTACCCTTCCCACTACGAAATTATGGGAAAGCCAGGGTAGCTGGGAATGGGGATGTCTGTCCTAGGAAAGCAGCACGGGAGATAACATTTTATCCAAATAGGGTTAAGAAAGGGGCCAATACCTACCTCCGCAAAAAAATAAGGGGCGAAGAGAACAGATAAATGGTTTCAACCCACAGCTGATGGAGGAGGGGTTCCAGGCTCCATGAGGGGCAGCGGGCTTTCAATACAGTCTGGCAGCAAAGGGGTTAACCCTTAGCTATATTAAAAGCGGGGCTCACTGAGACCATCAACCACCTCCCTTTCTAGCCCCCTCTGGCAGCCACAGGGGGGACCCCCCTCCCCCTAGTATCGCTATGGGGGCTCCAGCCGACGCGAAAAATCTCCAAACCCGTTCCCCGGATGTTGAGATTCCATCACCGGCACCAGAAGGAGAAAGGATTGACCAATCCACTCTCGATAGATCCACGTGACAGTTTCCGCGCCCAATCGGCTTCTGTTGTCTCTTCCGCCAGCAGATGAGGACGGAAACGGAAAAATAGACAGGAGGGGAGGTGATCGGAGAAAAAGCATCCACCTCTGAGAAGTTCCTCTTGCCCTTATTGGAAACACTGTCTACAAAAACTTCCGGCTGGATACACATTCGCGAGCTCAAGGGTTCCACTTCCCACCCCCGCACCCCCGCATAGCAAACAAATATCAATGGCTTCCTCCGTCCCTTCATAGTAGTCTTAAAAAACAACCCACTATTACGACAGGTTTTAAATATGAAAACTGCTTAATATTGCTGTTTTAGCAAGGACAACTGTCTTCCAAAGTTTGCAATAAATCTTTATTCGTTTGTAGGATGCCACAGGAGGGAAGGCGGAACGGTCTGACACTGTCAAATCTCAGAAGTTAAGCAAGGTCAGTATTTCGCAGGGAGACCATCAAGTAAGACTGCAGAGAACGACAGTGACAAACGATCTCTGCTTTTTACATGCTTTGAAAGAACCTTGCTGGGGTCGCCATAAGTCAGCTGTGACTTGGTGGCACTTTATATGTACACGCACAGGATGCCACAAGAGGCTCTTGTTTAGTTTCCTGCATTCATTGTGATGTAGACAAGTCATATGCATTAATAAGGCAGTTAGAGTCAGACCTTAATTTGACCTAAAACTCAGTCAGCCCTTTAGAGTGAAGAGGGAAAGTGCTTCTGAGCACGTTCAGAGGACCTCGCCCTGGACTTTGCCTGCGGGTCAGTGCGGCTCCCTCCCTGTAATGTTCTCGTGGTCATAGTTGTCCCCCATTCTGGGACCATTAAGGATGACTTCCGGGCAGGCGGAAGCATTTTACACAGAATTTAAAAAGAGAGTTTATATTTGTAAACGGGGTTACATCATCTTTAAAAATAGGTTGCAAATTACGTGGCTCCCGCGTGGAATTTCGGGAACTGTAGTTTTACTTTAGACAGCAAGCGAGGTGCGAATTGAGTTCTAGCCAGTCTCAAAGAACTACAACGTGCTGCAGACGGGGTGTGTGCGTGTGCGTGTGCGTGTGCGTGCACACTGCCATAAACCAGATCTACATTTTTAAATGGTTCTTGAATTTCTTCTTAAACGTAATTAATAACAGTAGTAGCTGTGGGGAGGAGGTTTTTTTCCATCTTTGCTTGACAACCTGACAAAGTTTTCTCTCTTTAAAGGTAAAGGTAAAGGTTCCCTTGCTCGAAAGCCAGTCGAGTCCGACTCTAGGGTTGCGGTGCTCATCTCCGTTTCAAAGCCGAAGAGCCAGCGCTGTCCGAAGACGTTTCCGTGACCATGTGGCCGGCATGACTAAACACCAAGGCGCACAGAACCCTGTTACCTTCCCACTTGCAATTTCTTGCTTTCGAACTGCTAGGTTGGCAGGAGCTGGAACTAGAGACGGGAGCTCACCCCATCTTGCGGCACACTCGGGTCTCGAACTGCTGAACTACTGACCTTCCACAGCCTGCAGTTCAGCATCTTAACCACTTGAGCCACCACAGCTCCTTTTTCTCTCTTTACGCATCTATTAAAACTCCAAGAGCTATTTTATATATAGTCATTAAACAGGGCCGCCAGACTCCAGGTGGGGCCTAGAATTCTCCAAGAATTATGACAGATTCCCAGGAGATCAGTTCTGAAGAAAATGCTAACTTGGGAGGGTAGACTCTGCAAGGTTGCTAATGCTGGGTTGGGAAACTTGTGGAAATTTGGAAGTGAAGCCTGTGGAGGGAAGGGTTTGGGAGAAGAGAGGCATCAGTGGGGTATAATGCCACAGAGTCCACCCTCCACAGCAGCCATTTTCTCCAAGGGGACTGATGTCAGTAGTCTGGAGATCAGTTGCAGTTCTGGGAGATCTCCAGGCCCCACCTGGAGGCTGGCAACCTTATTAAATGACGACATGTTGGAGTGTCCCTGGGGCTTTAACAGATGTGTAAAAGAGTGAACTTTGTGAGGTGCAGTTTGTCAAGCAAGGTTCAAAAAAAATCCCTCTGTTCCTCTCTCCAGAATACCTTCCCTCCCTCCCAAAATTCCACGCTCCCCAGGCTCTGTCCCCAAATCTCCAGGAATTTCCCAAGCCAGAGTTTCTGACTGTGGCCTGCCCAGATGCTTATTGGAAGCCATGAATGAGACTGGCAGCTTCCCTTTGTTTGCTCTGTATATTATGTTGCTTCTCCTTTTACAGCATTTAAAAAATGCTAGTGGTCTTCACTGCTCCTTTCTGCTGTTGTTGTTGTTCAGTCGCACAGTCGAGTCCGACTCTTCGCGACCCCATGGACCAGATCACGCCAGGCTTCCGCCGTCCTCTGAAGTTTGCTCAACTTCATGTTCGTTGCATCTGTGACACTGTCTAACCATCTCATCCTTTGCCATCCCCGTCTTCTTTGACCTTCAGTCTTTCTGATCCCTTGGCAAAAACTCTGGTTCAGGCTCTGGTCATCTCTCGCCTTGACTATGGCAGCCTCCTTCTCCCTGAGCATTTGCTGTTGCACGTTGATCCCCTTATCCAGCACTCTGCTGGTAAAATCATTCCATGGCCTTGCTATTCTGATTGTGTTATGCCCCTCTTTAAATGTGTACATTGGTTTTCTGTCTGCTCCTAAATCTTGCACTAATTCTTATCCTAAATAAATAAATATGTTTAGCCCCTACCCCCATCCCACCTGTGACTGTACCTACTAATGTGGGTAACAGGAAAAAAAGTCTATCAGAATCCTACTGGAATTCTTTTGGAATAACTACAGGAGGAACCTGAGTTTCTGAATGTCCAGTGATTGCTTGCAAGGTGATTTTATGGATTAACTTGAAATGGCAGACCAGAGTGCTTTTTTCATTATTTTTTTTTAAATCCAGATACAGGGTTGCCAGATCCAAGTTTAGAAACTCCTGGAGATTTTGGGATGGACAGGGACCTCAGTGGGGTACAGTACCATAGAGTCCACCCTCCAAAGCATCTATTCTCTCAAGGGGAACTGATCTCTGTAGTGTGGAGATGAGCTGGAATTCCGGGGGATCCCTGTATGGGTTATACATACACAGCACCGTCACTGTTACAGAACCTAAAAATTACAATACATAAGACCATGACAAACATATATAACTCAGTTCATAATTCTGTTTATTGAATTATTGGTCTCCAAACAGGATTCAAATGTTTTAATTTAAGCCAAAGATAAAGGAGAATATTAATTTTATTAATTGTGTTATCACCACAAAGCCATTTTTTAAATAGGAGGTTAGGTGTAATTCAGGGGTCTTGTTGTAGAAAAAGAGCTGCCGGAGCTCATTAGCATAACTCATTAGCATAACTTATTTGCATATGCCACGCCCCCTGACATCACCGGAAGTGACAGAAGGCCACACCCCCTGACATCACCGGAAGTGTGTCAGAAGGCCCGGCTACTTACCCTCCTGCTTCATCCTCATTCCCAAATGGAATGAGGATCGAAGCAGAGGGCGGGGTAAAGAAGGGGCGGGGCTTCACCACGTGACCGCCCCGCCCCCTAGAGGTTCTCTTCCGGAGCTCCGTACCTGAGAGCTCCCCCCCGACTAGAGCCCTGGTGTAATTACTACAAGACCATTCTCATACCTGCACACATTAAGTTGAGAATCACCATTGCTGGGGTGAAAAGTACTGCAAACTAGATGAGAATAGAATGCTATGTTCCTATTTCTATTCAAACATCTGTAAGTAGCATTGTGTTCCTGTTAAATGGTGGGTTTAACGCGGCAGAGGAGAAGGCAGAGTGATTTCAGCAAGCAGCAGTTTATTGCATCTCAACAGGAATGCTTTACATGGGGCAACTGCCCTAACTATATACACCTAAGCCACTCCCAGCCCCCATGCCATTGAGTTCAAATGGCCTCCAGGCTCCAGATTGGCTGGCTGCCCTCAGGGGCCAATCCACAGGCAGGTTCCAGCATCCTGCCTGCCTGCCTTATTCTGGGGTTTCAAGGTCCAACTAGGTGGCCTGCCCAGACATGCCTCCCCATTCTCCATCTAGGTGGCCTGCCAGACAAGTCCAGGCATGCCTCCTTATGTCCAGACATAACAGCCCTCTCCTCCCAATTTGGATCAGGATTGTGGTGATGGATGAGAGGGGATGTTGAATTCAGGAATCACTGCAGGTTTATATGTAATTTCCACCTGAGGATCCCCTGGAATTACAGTTTACCTCCAGACTACAGAGATCAGTTCCCCTGGAGAAAATGGATGGGCTCTATGGCATTGTACCCAGCTAAAGTCCCTGTTCTCCCCAGGCTCCATCCCCAAATATCCAGGAGTTTCCCAACCTGGGTCTGGCAGTTCTTACCCTCCATCCCCCACCAGTGGCCGGGGGGACAAGGCAACCCTACTCAGGCCCCACTTGGAGGCTGGCAACCTTGGCTCCCCACCACGGTTACCATTTGCCAGCTATGGGAAGGAGACCCTGCCAGCACACTCCTGCTTCCAGCTGGAACATTAATGGTGTATCAGGAAAGAAATGGTGGGTCAAATGGCATTTTGCAATGCCACACCTTTTCCAACGGAAAAACTGGAGGTGTTGTCACCAAGTCAAGTGTGGGCTCAAGAAATAATTGAGGATAAGCTGGTTAAGTGTGGGCTGGATGGTGCAACCATTGGAGCCTTTACCTGTACGCTTGTGAACTTCCTACACTTTTAGCTGACCATGATGGAAACTAACTGCTTGGGTATATGTATTTTTACTTGATTCATTAGAATAGTTCTTATGCAGCAGGTAGAGAAGGCAAATCCTGGAACAATCACAATTCTATCCCTCTTCCTCCAAGGAACTCCGGGCAGCATAAATGGTTCTCCTCCATTTTATCTTCATGACACCCTTGCAAGGTAGATTAGGCTGAGAGAAAGTGGCTGGCTCCAAGTCATCCTGTGAGCTTCACAGGTCAGTGAAGATTTAAAGCCAGGTCTCTCCAGTCTTCACGTGCACAGCCTTGGATCCCAGTTATCTGGGGAAAAGGCAAGCTTATAAATATATTAAAAGAAATAAAAATAACAACTAGACCACACTGGCTGTTACTGGTTACATAGCCAAAATAAAAGATGTCTACCTGTTCTTTTTAGGTAGCACACTCATAAAGGGCACATTTGCCAATTATTATAAAATTATATTATTCACCTTTGTGTTTTGGGTGAGTCAGAGCATAAGTCAAACTATATGCAGGCTTCAAGAAATTCTCTCCCCCCCCCCCTTACTATCTGCCACCACCAACCCAACAAAGCATAAGATTCCACAATGGTATGTTGTAGTACGTGGAAGAAAGAAGCAAACTGCAGAATCACATGCCTTTTTCACATGGGCAGGGGCACAGAACTCTGCCATTTTCTCCCTTTCCCAAAGCAAGGAAGCTGGCTAGGGTGAAAAGGCTCTTTTTGACAGCTAAAATAGCAGACAGTGTGGTGGGCACTGTGTCCTGGCTAGGTTTTGTGTGCAAGATGCTAGTATAATACTGCCCATCCTGTATTATAGATCAAGACAGGAATTGATTCATGTTCCTCATTCAGAAGCACAAAAGCAGTGTTGTAGCAGACCAGATTACCATCCATTGAGTCCAGTATTCTGTCTCCAACCAGCTAGATTATCCTGGAAAGACAGGACATGATGGGAATAGCCCCTCTGAACTACTGCTCCTGCGCTTGGAAAGTCCATTCTTAGCTGTTCTGACTAGTAGCCATGATTCGAAAGACGTCTCCTCTTCTTCATGGCTTTGCCTAAACCTTTTCCAAAGCCATCCGTACTATCGGCCACCTTCATATCTTGTGACTTGCAGATCCCATGAGTGGCCTGAGGAAAGGTGAGGCACACATGCACACCCTTTTTATTGCTTACCTGGAATTGCTTACATGGCCCACATGAAAAGGACACCAAAGGAAAGTGTTAGAATCCTCATGGCTGCCATTGGCCTGGGATCTCCTGGGTCCTGGGAAGCTAAGAAATAACATTTGCAGTAATAGCAGGATGGTATAAAGATTCTCCTATCATTCCTATAACAAGAGACAAAGATGATCTGAATCACGCTAGAGCTTCTTACTATCACAGTACCAGGAGAAATGCATCTGGGAGCTTCTTTTCACAGCTTGGAATGCTGCATATTTTGCAATGAATATTTTCAGCAGCCAAACATACTGGTTTCGACTGTCACATTCAGACATGAGCTGATCCGAGATCTGTTTGACTGAGTACAGGACAACCTGAGCAGCTGCTCCGTGTCACATGTATGACTATCTGCCCACTGGACAGAAGTCTTGGGCGTGTGCTCGGTGCAAGGAGCTCCTGGTTCTCAGGGAACAAGTTTGCTCCCTTGAGGCCAAGGCAGCTGACCTGGAGAAACAGAGACAGTCAGTTAGGCATGCGGAGAAGATTCTCGGGGACTTGTTAGATATGTCCCACTCTGGATCTGGCAGTCCTGCTGCTGTCAGGAAGCATGAGGGTCAAGGGGAAACAGGGTACCATGCTGAGGATAAGGGGAATGTGCCCTCAGAAGGGACCTCTTCTTCAGTTGGTGAACGGGTATCCTTTTGTACCAAGGAACCATCCCTGGGCAGGGTGGGAGGGGGGCTCTTGGTAGTTGGTAATTCGATCCTTAGGCAGGTAGACAGCTGGGTGGCGAACCCGCGTACTGGCCTGCCTGGTGCGAAGGTAGCGGACATTACGCGTGTTTTAGATAGGCTGGTAGATAGTGCTGGGGAGGAGCCAGTGGTCGTGGTGCATGTCGGCACCAACAATGTGGGGAAATGCAGTCGTGAGGTCCTGGAGGAGAACTTTAGGCTGCTGGGCAGGAAACTCAAGGCCAGGACCTCCAAGGTAGCCTTCTCAGAAATGCTACCTGTTCCACGCACAGGGCTGGAGAGACAGGCACAGATCAGGAGTCTCAGTGCATGGATGAGACGGTGTAGGGGGGAAGGGTTCAAGTTTGTTAAGCACTGGGATGCTTTTTGGAACAAGAGGGAGCTGTACAGGCAAGACGGTCTTCACTTGTCCTGAGAAGGAACCAGGCTGCTGGCGCTTAAAATAAAAAATGTGGTAGAGCAGTTTTTAAACAATACTGGGGGAAAGCCGACGGGAGATGAAAAGTCTCTGGTTTGGGATGGCTCATCTCGGACAGATGAGGGGGTAGCTGTTGCTTTTCTACAGGGAGGTGGATTGGAATTGTCCACTGAGACTATGGCTAGTGGACATAATTGGAATTCAGGTTCTTCTGATTTCCCAGCCCAAAACGTTTGCTGCATCCCAGTTTTGCTGAGATACAGCTGATTCCCTTTCTCTTGTCAGCTTGAGCTGCAGAAACAAGGAGCGTATCACTCCTATTCTCTGAAGCTGAAGCTGCAGGGTCAGGTGGGGGGAAAACATCATTCTTTTCTCTCCACCCAAAGCTGGCAGCAGGTCTGAGGGAAACAGGCCTGATTTGCTCCTGTCCTCTGCAGCTCAGGCTGGCTCCTTGGGGAGGGGGGAAAGAAGCAATCAATCCTTCCCCCGCAAATGGACAACTTGAGCTGCAGGAGAACAGGAGTGATCAGCTTCAGTTCTCGTCTGGCCCAAGTCTCAGTTTGAGGTGGGGGAAAGAAGGCAGAAGGTCACTACACCCACCTGTTTCTCTGTTTGGGGGGGGAGCAGATTGCCTCTTCACTGCCCCCACAGCTGTCTGCTCCTGTTCTTTGTTGGGTTGCCAGCTCTGGGTTGGGAACTACCTGGAGACTTGGGGGGGGTAGAGCTTGGGGAAAGTGGGGTTGGGGAAAGGTATAATGCCATAGAGCCCACCCACCGAGGCAGCCATTTTCTCCAGGGGAAAGGATCTTGATCATCTGGAGATCAATTTGTAATAGCCGGAGAAGGTCTTTCAGCCCAAACCAGCAGCTTGATTGGTGTGAGGGAGGAAAGAAACTATCTGCTCCTTTCTTTGCCCAACTGTCTGCTCTTTTTCTCTGCAACCCAAACTGACGTTTTGGAGTAGAAGGGAAGACAAACCAACCCCCCCCCCCCCAAATCCCAATCTTCTCTCCCCATATGTCCTGTGTTCCAGCCTTGATGGAAGAGAAAGAGAAGCTTGGCTGGGAGGTAAATTCAGGTGATATTAACGAGAGTCAGCTTTTGATCTGCCCGGGGAGGACTAAACAAGAAGTCTGGACGTTTTGTTCGGCAGTCATTAGAGTTGTTTCTGGGGAACGGAAAAAACTAGATAATCGACTCACAGCAGAACACAGTATGCTCAGCTGCCAAACATATTCACCACAAAATCCACAGTACCTCTAATAGAGAGCAGTTCCTCTGGAGGAGATGGCAGGTTCGGGGTGGAGGGGACAAGGTCTGTGGCGTCACATCCCCACTGAGTTCACGCCGTTCCCCAGTTTTTCTGCCTTCAACATGCACTGCCTCCAAATGGCCAGGAATTTCACAACCCTTGAACATGTCTGTGGCTTTTTACCTATCACCTTAAAAATATTCTTTTAAGAACTGTCATAAACAGGGCTTTTTTCCTGGGGGGACACACCAGAGTGGAGTTCTGGAACCTCTTCAACAAAACTCTTTTAAAAATGTTTAAAAGTTCACGAGTATACAGACTGAAAACTTCATTTCCTTCTTGAGAGTTCCGGCAACACCCCCCCCCCCCCAAGGCCCTGGTCACAACATTGCATGACCTTTACCGGTAGGGTGGGGCAAATGCTCCCATTCACCCTCAAGTTTCACAAGTTCTTTTTGGTAAGATCTTTTGAGCAGGATGCCCCACCCACCCTTTCCCTTACCAGATCTTGGGGTCGGCAGCACCTCTTCCCATTTGCACAGGTCCCGAGATCTAACTCCAGTACAGCCTCGGTCTCGTTGCAGTTTGTTTTACAGTAGCCATCACGCCGGATACAAGCCTGTGTGTCTGAATACCTTCTGCGCCCTGGCTGGGGAAAAAGGATTCTTGCAGCCATCATCAGAAGGATGGGGAGTGGCCTCCCTCAACACTAGACCTGTCATTCAGTTCGACTACACAGGCTATTCATTTGGCTATGCTATGAATAGCATTTCCTGTAGTCCTCTCTTTTCCCCGCCAGTTCCAGTTCCTTATCTATAGGACTCCCACTGAAGCCCTGCTTCATTTGATATAGCATGGTGACAAGGGCCCATTCTGCTTCTAGCATTTGCTCCGCTGTTTTACCAAACCCACATTGGAACAGAAATTCCCCTCTGCATTGCATGCCACTTGATTGTCAGATTTTATGGCAGCATCCAGACTGCATGCTGCTTTCACTTTGTTTGGTCTCTCCGTTTTATGGTAGTGTCTGCATTTTATGGCCATTCAAGGGTGACTCTGAACTCAGTACGGTGTTGACCCAGGGTATTTGAATGTGGCTTTGAGCTGCATCTTTTTCTGTTCCGGTGTGGGTTTGGTCAAACAACAGAGCGAATACTAGATGCAGATTGGGCCATGGGTTGCCAATCTCCAGGTGGGGGGCTAGAGATCTCCTGGAATTACCATTGATCTACAGAGATGTTACACTGGAGGAAATGGCTGCTTTGGAGAGAGGGCTCTGTGGAATTATACCCCATTGAGGTCCCCCCCCCCAAAAAACTGTGTCCTCCCCAGGCTCCACCCCCCAAATCTCCAGGGATTTCCTATCCTGAAGTTGGCAGCCTTAATGGAACCTCTGCCAGCTTATTTGCCCACCAGGCCTATCAGACAAAAACAAGTTGTTCTCACCTGACACAGCAATGGAGAGCAAAAAGAATCCAGGGAAAAGAAAAACTGGAAGCCTCATGGGTGGCAGGCAGCAGCAAGTCTAGGAGAAGCCTGAAGCGAGGCAAGAAAGCCACTGAAAGAAAAGACAGAATCATTCTCCTGTTTATATGCAGTTTCCTAACAAAGCACAGAGCAGGGCTGAAGGGATGGGGAGCGGCCAGTCTCCTGCCACACGGTCCCTGTGCCTTTGTTCTCTGGGTGTCGCTCCACCCCAGTGCACCAGCTCAGAAGGAGACAGAGATGATGCCTTTTCTTTTGTGGTGGCACCGGAGCTCAGAGCTGCTGCCAGTCCCTTCGTTTCAAAGGCAGGGGGTTCAGGAGCAGAATGCAGGCCAGCCAAGCCAGGGCAGAAGAGACGGGCAAAGCAGTCTAATCTCAGCAGAGATGCTGGAGAACAAACCTGTAAAACTCTGCCACAACAGACTCCTCCCTATGACTAGGATTGCCAACCTCCAGATGGTGGCTGGAGATCCCTCCCCAGACCCCGCCATCCTCAGGCTCCGCCCCCAAAATCTCCATGTATTTCCCAACCTGGAGCTGGCAACCCTACCCATGACCCTGCTGTACCACTTTGCTCTCCGTTGCATTGATGGAACACAGTCCAGAGTAGTTTTTCCTTCTTCTACTTTGCATTAATTTTCTCCATCTCCTCCCCTATGTCTAAGATTAGACAAATTCATGGAAGCTACAATTAGAGGTCAGTCAGTAGCTATTAGGTGTAATGTATTAAGTAAAGATGGCCACGGCCATGTGGGCCTGGCCATGCGGTCTAAAACAGGCCTGGACCTTCACCCATACAAACAATAGCCACTTCGGATCCTAGGGCACACCAATGGTTTCGCCCGGATCCGAAAGTAGACCAACAAGGTCTGTTGCATGTAAATAGAACCTATCATGGGGTTTGGGGTGTGTGTTGGGTGTGGTTTGGGTGTGGTGTGTTCACACATATAAGCCAGCCTGCCGCCGGCCGAAGTTATCTTCAGTTCCCGATGTAACGAATAAATGCTTGCTGAATCACTATGCTGAGCCTCCGTTTCCAGTACTTTTCATTAGGTATGTCAACTAAATGGAACCCAGAGACATTACCAGATCTGGGGCTCAGTAAATGTTTCCTTCCTTTTTAATATTAATTTAGATTTTTATCTACAGTTTCAATTGTCTGGCTGTCACAGTCGGTTTTACATATATTTTTGTACTGTATACATATCTTGTGTGAGTTTTTGTATGCAATTCATATATACAGTGTCAATGTATGTAATGTATACATATTGTATATTTAATAGCCATGTATGCACACATAAATCCTTTTGTGAATTAAAAATCCACACAACAGAGCCACTCAGATTTAAGGCATATGTTTTTACACACCTGGCAGAAACCCAGGTTTGTGGGGAAGGTATGAAAAGGGTTTTTAAAAAAAAAAAAAAAATGAAGCCGCAAGGGGCTGCAGAAAGTATGAACGCTGAATGAAATGGTAAAGTCCAGACACAAGCTGATCACCCCAGTGAAAACAAGGACAGCCCTGGGAAAAATAAACCTGAAACTATTTTGCTAAAAATCTGGTAACAATGACGATGATGAAGAGGCAGCCCTGGTCAAGGAACATGTCAAGAAAGAGATGCAAATACATTCCCACCAAACTTGGGAGGGGTTTTCTGTTCAGCAGATCTCCTGCAGCTCTCCATCCCATAGGAAACTTCCCCTCCTGTAAAGCATGATTACAGAAAAGCTCAGTGGCCCTGGCTTCCTCCCTTCTGAGTAAGCCCTCTCTCTCTCTCTCTCTGCCGTACTCTGTCAGCTTCACTGAAGCAAGGAAGTAAATGTCATTCCAACACCTCCCTCTGGAGCTGAAGTCTGCTGCCAAGTCAACCTTTCATCCCCTGAAATTCTCCTGCCTACCTTCACTTTGTCATAGAGGTTAATCCAGGCACAGGCAGCACTGAAAATCCTTGAGAAACAAGCACTAGTCCTTAAAGGGTCCCTTGCAGGGTTGTCAACCTCCAGGTGGGGCCTGGAGTTCTTCAAGAGTTTATTTATTTATTAGATTTATATCCCGCCCTTCCACATGAGCTCAGTTATAACTGATGTTCATATTAGTTCCCCCACAGGAAACAGAAGCTCCAATGGACTCCATCACCTCACATCCCTGCCGAGGTTCCTCCCCAAGCTCCACCTCCAAATCTCCAGAAGCTTCTCCATCTGAAACTGGAACTTCTAATATTAAGCATTAAGATGGTTTTGGTTTAGGGATCATGCTTGGCGTAGCAAACTCTGTGTAATCTGCCTTGAGGCCAAGGGAGAAAGGTGGACTACAAATAATGGGAATAAATGAAATAAATAATATGTAGTTTGCCCCTAAAAACCAGCCACAGGTAGCCTCAATATAGATAGGTCTAAGGGACCAGGCCCCCTCATGGATCACTGCCTTGTCGTGGCGAGGGGGCTTGCGCAGTTCAATGAAGCTGTGGGCTATGCCGTGAAGGGCCACCCAAGACGGACAGGCCACAGCAGAGAACTCAGACCAAGCGTGATCCACCTGGAGAAGGAAATGGCAACCCACTCCAGTATGTTTGCCAAGAAAACCCCATGGACAGTATCAAAAGGCTAAAAGATATGACGCCGGAAGATGAGCCCCTCAGGTCGGAAGGTGTCCAATATGCTACTGAGGAAGAGCAGAGGACAAGTACAAGTAACCCCAGAAAGAGTGAAGCGGCTGGGCCAAAGCCGAAAGGACGCTCAGTTGTGGATGTGTCTGATGGTGAAAGGAAAGTCCGATGCTGCAAAGAACAATACTGCATAGGAACCTGGAATGTAAGATCTATGAATCAAGGTAAGCTTGACGTGGTCAAAAATGAGATGGCAAGACTGAACATCGATATCCTAGGAATCAGTGAACTAAAGTGGACAGGAATGGGCGAATTTAACTCAGAAGACCATTATATCTACTACTGTGGCCAGGAATCTCGTAGAAAAAATGGTGTGGCCTTTATAGTCAACAAGAGAGTGCAAAAGGCAGTACTGGGATACAATCTCAAAAATGACAGAATGATTTCTGTCCGATTCCAAGGCAAACCATTCAACATCACAGTAATCCAAGTCTATGCCCCAACCACTGATGCAGAAGAGGCTGAAGTGGACCGGTTCTATGAAGACCTACAACACCTCCTAGAACTAACACCAAAAAATGATGTCCTCATCATCATAGGGGACTGGAATGCTAAAGTAGGAAGTCAAAAGGTAACTGGAATAACAGACAAGTTTGGCCTTGGAAAGCAAAATGAAGCAGGGCAAAGGTTAACAGAGTTTTGTCAAGAGAACACACTGGTCATAGCGAACACCCTTTTCCAACAACCTAAGAGGCGACTCTACACATGGACATCACCAGATGGGCAACACCGAAATCAGATTGACTATATAATTTGCAGTCAAAGATGGAGAAGCTCTATCCAGTCAGTAAAAACAAGACCTGGAGCTGACTGTGGTTCAGATCATGAGCTACTCATTGCAAAATTCAGACTTAAACTGAAGAAAATTGGGAAAACCACGAGGCCATTCAGGTTTGACCTAGATCGCATCCCTGATGAATATACAGTAGAGGTGAAGAATAGATTCAAGGGTCTGGATTTGATAGATAGAGTGCCTGAAGAACTATGGACAGAGGTTCGTGACATCGTACAGGAGGCAGCAATCACCACCATACCAAAGAAAAAGAAATGCAAGAAAGCAAAATGGCTTTCTGATGAGGCTTTACAAATAGCAGAGGAAAGAAGGAAAGCGAAAGGCAAAGGCGAAAAGGAAAGATTTACCCAACTGAACGCAGATTTCCAGAGAACAGCAAGGAGAGATAAGGAGGCCTTCCTGAATGAACAGTGCAAAGTAATAGAAGAAAACAATAGAATGGGAAGGACTAGAGATCTCTTCAAGAAAATTGGAGAAATCAAGGGAGCGTTCCATGCAAAGCTGGCCATGATAAAGGACAAAAACGGTAGGGACCTAACAGAAGCAGAAGAGATTAGGAAAAGATGGCAAGAATACACAGAAGAACTATACAAGAAAGACCTCAATGTCCTTGACAAACACGACGGTATAATCACTGACCTTGAGCCAGACATCCTGGAATGTGAAGTTAAATGGGCCTTAGAAAGCATTACTAACAACAAAGCTAGTGGAGGTGATGGTATTCCAGCTGAGCTATTCAAAGTCTTAGAAGATGATGCTGTTAAAGTTCTGCACTCCATTTGCCAGCAAATTTGGAAAACGCAACAGTGGCCACAGGATTGGAAAAGATCAGTATACATTCCAATCCCAAAGAAGGGCAATGCCAAGGAATGTTCAAACTATCGCACAATTGCACTCATATCACACGCTAGCAAGGTCATGCTCAAGATCCTACAAGCTAGGCTTCAACAGTACGTGGATAGAGAACTACCAGAAGTACAAGCTGGGTTTCGAAGAGGTAGAGGAACGAGAGATCATATTGCCAACATTCGCTGGATTATGGAGAAAGCAAGAGAGTACCAGAAAAATATCTACTTCTGCTTCATTGACTATGCTAAAGCCTTTGACTGTGTGGATCACAACAAACTATGGCAGGTCCTTAAAGAGATGGGAGTACCAGACCACCTCACATGTCTCTTGAGAAACCTGTATAAGGGCCAAGAAGCGACAGTTAGAACCGGATACGGAACAACTGATTGGTTCAGCATAGGAAAAGGAGTACGACAAGGATGTATACTGTCACCTTGCTTATTTAATATATATGCAGAGTACATCATGCGAAATGCTGGCCTGGATGAATCACAAGCGGGAATTAAGATTGCTGGGGAAAAGATCAACAACCTCAGATATGCAGATGATACCACTCTAATGGCTGAAAGTGAAGAGGATCTAAAGAACCTCTTGCTCAGAGTAAAAGAGGAGAGCGCAAAAGTGGGCTTGAAGCTCAACATCAAAAAAACTAAGATCATGGCATCCGGCCCCATCACTCCTTGGCAAATAGAAGGGGAAGTCGTGGAAGTAGTGACAGACTTCACGTTCCTGGGATCCCAGATCACCGCAGACTGTGACTGCAGCCATGAAATTAAAAGACGCCTGCTCCTTGGGAGGAAAGCGATAGCGAACCTAAACAGCATGATAAAAAGTAGAGACATCACCCTGCCAACAAAAGTCCGCATGGTCAAAGCAATGGTATTCCCAGTAGTCATGTATGGCTGCGAGAGCTGGACTATAAGGAAGGCCGAGCGCCGAAGAATAGATTCTTTTGAACTATGGTGCTGGAGGAGACTCTTGAGAGTCCCTTGGACTGCAAGAAGAACAAATCAGTCAATCCTCAAAGAAATCAACCCTGACTGTTCCCTGGAAGGCCAGATAATGAAACTGAAGCTCAAATACTTTGGCCACCAAATGAGAAGGGAGCACTCACTGGAGAAGACCCTGATGCTTGGAAAGATTGAAGGTCAAAGAAGACGGGGACGGCAAAGGATGAGATGGTTAGACAGTGTCATCGATGCAACGAACATGAAGTTGAGCCAACTTCAGAGGACGGCAGAAGACCGGAAGGCCTGGAGAGAGCTCGTCCATGGGGTCGCGAAGAGTCGGACTCGACTGTGCGACTGAACAACAACAAAAGGGACCAGGAAAGAGCTTTTAACTCTCTCCCCCCCCCCAGCACCATTAGCCAGTCAAAAATGCCCCTGAGGTTGTTTTAAAACCCAGTTGGAAAAAAAGACAGGTGTCCATATTGTGCTTGTCTTTTTCCACTACTGAAAGAGCCTTTAGACTAGGGTACATATTTTTGATCAGGGAAACAGCACATATGATGGCAGTAAGAGATCAGGAGACCTTTCTACATTGCGAGGACTCCTGTCCAAATTGGTCTCACTGAGGCTTTTTTTTAAAGAGAAAAATTAGATATTAGAAGTTCCAGTTACAGAAATCCAGCATCCCATTTAGTCTGGCTCTCAGGGAGCTTTGGGGAGAAGCACTCATCTCTGTTTCTCAGGAGCAGTCTCTATTTTCTGTTTACCAACCTGTCCCTGGTAAATCACTATCCCAGTTTTATTGTGATGTTACCTTCTGCAGCTGGCTCAATAAAACCCTGTGTGATTTGTAGAGATGTGAGCCCCCTCAAAAAAAAAAACTTGGAAAAATCAGCAGCCCCTATTTCCCCCCTCTCCCTCGCCTTGGACTTTTTTCCAAGTTTTCTGATAGAAAAATTGGGGAAAGGTGGGAGAGCACTAGTAAAAACTCCTGTGAAATATATCGTCTTTTAGAATGAGTGAAATACTGGGGATGCATATTAGTTAATGTAGCAGAGTTGCACTGTGTGATACTGAGTGCAGTAAATACAGTACATACTACAAAAGGTAAATCTTCCATTCATTTAGGTAGATTCAATTCACATTGATGTTGCAGCTGAAAGGAGAGAGAGAAGCTGAATCTAAAGAACACTGTTCCCAATTATGAGTGGCCAGGTACTCAACGTGTGGAAATCAGATGGCACAGGCTCTGTACAGAAGAGACCTGTAAATATGCCTTGCTCCTTGCAGAGCCATGAGGAGAGACAGGACATAGGTTAAGGCCCATTCTGCATCTAGCATTTGCTCTGCTGTTTTACCAAACCCACGCGGGAACAAAAATTCCCCTCTACATTGCATGCCACTTTCACTTTGATTGATTGTCGGATTTTATGGCAGTGTCCAGACTGCTTTTCACTTTGTTTGATCTCTCAGTTTTATGGGAGCCGTCTGCATAGATTTATGGCTGTTTTATGGCCATTCAGGGGTGACTATGCAGTCAGTACAGCGTTGGCCTGGGGTATTTGAATGTGGTTTTGAGCTGCATGTTTTTCTGTTCCAGTGTGCGTTTGGTAAAGCAGGGGAGCAAATGCTAGATGTAGATTGGGCTTAAGACTCGAAAACCCTACAGGGTCATCTTAAATCAGCGGTGACATGACAGCACTTTCTGCCACCAGCAGATGTGGGCTGAGAGTTTGACTTGACTAAGAGCCATAATTAGCTCCTCTTCCCATACCTTCATGTCCTTCAGATGCTCTATAGTCTAAAGGGTAGAGTCTGATGTCTGCTCCATGAAGAATATGGACTTATGTCAGCAAGCTGCCAATGTATCGTTTTCTTCATTCTGTATGCACTTGTCTGCTTTCACTTTCACATGTATACCTGGTGTTGCGCATAATTGCTTAGCCTGCCGAAATGTCTATATCTCTCAAGGCCACAGGTGGTTTGTGCTGCTTGTTAGTTGCTGGAGGATCTCACGAAACACCGTGAGAAACAGATAACATATGCTGCCTAGAAGCGTTGGCTCCCAGGCCCATGGGTGCGCGCGGGAAACCCCGCAATTGGGCCGCAGTAGTTTGAATGTATTATAATATGCCCTGCTCTTCACTCCCCCCCTCATTCTGAACAGTGGTCCTGTCTACGCACCTTTAGCTTCAAATAAAGTAAAACCTTTTCTACAAGTGTGTACTTCATTGATGCTGGGGAAGAACTGACAACTTATTGGTAGTTTCACCTCAGCTATGAAAATCCCTTCCCCTCTCTGTGTGCCTGGTGCCAAACATGGCTATCTTCTGGTACCCAGCCAAAATCTTTGAATTTCATCAGGCTATTCATTCACTCATGGGCTTTCAATCACAATCACAGAATTTTAATGATCTGCTATGTCATTACACCTATTGATCGTGGCTGCTGTTTTAATTGCTGCTTGAAGTGCCATTTTAATTCTGGTCGCTGGCTGGTTTTTTTATTTAAAATATGAGTTTTGTACAATCGAAGTAAATAAAATAGTGTTGTTTTTTTAAAAAAATCTGTTATCAACTACTACATTTTTATTGTTTGGAATTGCTAATTTACGTTTAAAATATTTGTTATGTGGCAAGGTTTACCTGGGATTTTAATGATTTGAATTGTTATTGCATGAATTGTGTTTATTTTTAATAAACTGCCTTAAGCATACATATAAGATAACTATATCTTAAAGCAGTACTTGAAACAGTACAAGACACAGCTCTTTTTGTGGTAGCAACAGGAGAGCACCAGTCTCAAAACAGCAATCCCAGTGCGGCGAAAATGTCACTCACCTCTGATTTTTGGGGGAAGGGGGAACGAGAAACAAATATGATAGCTGAAAACCTCATTAATATTTGTGGGCAACTTACCCTTCTTCCGAACTGGGGTACTACCACTCCCTGAAAGGGCATCAGAGAGGAGTTGCAGTGAACAGCCTATGCCTCATCGCATGTGAGGGAGCGGAGGCAGAATATTCATTTATTTACTTCTTTTCTTTTGTACCCTGTTTACATAGTTCTTCTCTCCTCCTTTATATCCTCACAAGAAGCTGGTGAGGTAGGCTCAGCAGAGAGTGTGTGACTGGCCCAAAGGTCACCCAGCATGCTTGCATGGCAGAGTGGGGATTCAAACCTGAGTCTCCTCGATCCTAGTCGAATGCTCTGACCACTATACCACACTGGCTCTCAAATGCCTTTACTACAGCAGATGAAGGAGTGGACACTGGACAGCTGCTGACCAAAAGGAAGTGGATGAAAGGAGTCTCTGTGTTGTTTCTAGCATGGATATGGGGAGGGCAGTCTGGTGGCCCCTGTCCAACTGGGTGTAGGCTTGGGCATGTGATGGTTGCAGTCCCAAGTGGTATGAGGAAGTGGCTTCAGTGTTTCCAGACTGAATAGATACAGGAGAGGATGGGGTGGCCTTTCCCTGAGAGGTGGGTGTTGAGGAGGGCTATTTGGTGGCCGACACCTGAAAGTGTACTGGGGAGTCTGCCAGGTGCTCCATGAATAGTTTAGGGAAAGGGGAGCCAGTGGTTGCTGCCTGAATCCACCCGAGGCACAGCCCAAAGTGGGGCTGGGAAGGCCAGTCCACCAACTGCTGCCTGAATGTGTGCTTTAGAGTACTGTCTGGTGGTTGCATCCAGAGAGGGTCCCAGTGAGGACAGTGGCTGTTGTATGAATGGGTGGGAGGAAGAAGAGTTCAGTACGAAGAGTTCAGTACGAAGAGTGTAGGAGACGGCATTTGAAGTGACTGCTGCATTGCAACTGATAACAAAATTAAGACCTAGGGTTCCTGTCTCATTACCAAGGCTGATTTCTCCATGCCTACGACCTCTCTGCATCTCACACCTAATCCAATCATGCCTGCTATTGTCATTCACCTGCTATTGTCATTTGCCTGCTAATGTAATTCAGCATCTGAAAGCACTCCATTTTCCAACATATAGGACAGATGGACTCACATTGTAGCTGTATCTGAAGAAGTGAGCCTGCCACAAATTTTGTTAGTCTTTAAGGTTCTACTGGACTCTTACTCTTTTCTGTGGTGATGAAAAACAGTAGAGTGGGGGCAAGCAGCTCCTTTCTTCAGCAAGCTTCCATGACGGCACAATATGGTGTCTTACCTCAATACTCTCCTTGTCTTAAACTACAAAAGCAGTTTTGGAAATCATCATCATTAATGTGGAGAAGAAGCTATGAGAAGAAGTAGTACCTTGGAGAGCATGTCTAGATTTGGAGGAGAAACATGATATTTCAGACCCTGGCATACAAAACAGGACCTTACAATTGTTACATATTAGGACTTTCCCAAGAGACTCACACTGGTGTCTTGTGTAATGCCCCAAAATGAAGCATCTTCATTGCTTGGGATCAGCCACATCACCTTTATCCCCCATCTTTTAGTCCTTACCCAGAGCAGCCATGGAAAACACCACTATGACCACAATTATAAGGCAAAGAGCTCTCATGGTAGTTGTTGTTGTTGTTCAGTCGCACAGTTGAGTCAGACTCTTCGTGACCCCATGGCCAGGCCCCCCGTCTTCCGCCGTCCTCTGAAGTTTGCTCAGTTTCATGTTCGTTGCATCGATGACACTGTCTAACCATCTCATCCTTTGACGTCCCCGTCTTCTTTGACCTTCAATCTTTCCCAGCATCATGGTCTTCTCCAGTGAGTGCTCCCTTCACATTTAGTGGCCAAAGTATTTGTGCTTCAGCTTCAGTATCTGGCCTTCCAGGGAACAGTCAGGGTTGATTTCTTTTAGGATTGACTGATTTGATCTTCTTGCAGTCCAAGGGACTCTCAAGAGTCTTCTCCAGCACCATAGTTCAAAAGAATCTATTCTTCGGCGCTCGGCCTTCCTTATAGTCCAACTCTCGCAGCCATACATGACTACTGGGAATACCATGCGGACTTTTGTTGGCAGGGTGATGTCTCTACTTTTTATCATGCTGTTTAGGTTCGCCATCGCTTTCCTCCCAAGGAGCAGGCGTCTTTTAATAGACTTTCAGCTAATAAGGCCTGGAAAACTCAGAAGGAGAAATTGTGACTTGAGGGCTTAATGATGGTTAAGGATGAGACTTAGTAACCATGGCTGAAAAGAAGCTAACTGTAAAGTCAACGTAAGTAGTTGCTTGGCTTTCGTTAGTTGTATTATGAGTTTTTGTCTGAAACCAGACATGTCAATTTTATTTTCAATTCCCATTGTCCATAGCCTCCTTCTGTCAATTGTTCTCGTCTTCTGTGGCATTTTCACTGTTCAGCCAACCCCAACTAGTCCATAAGTATGAAGAGGGACTTTGTCTCCTTCAGTATTGTTTAGAGAGAAATGTCGCTGATAGCTAATCATTACCCGTTTGGCTTTGAAGGGTCATTTAGATAGCCAACAATGGAGACGGTGTTTTAGAGGATCACGAGGACAAGGGCTTCATAGAAATGAACTTGAAGGAACTCAAAACCCAGGCAAATATAGGTAGTGGGCATTATCATAAAATAGCCATAGAGTTAGGCTAGCAAGTTTTAGGGGAAAGTTAAGGATAGAAGCATAAGTGCATAGCTTAACATAAGAGGTTTTTGGGATATATTTAACGTGCGATAGTAATTGTTTGTTGGAAACTGAGTTTGAGATGTATACTTTGTCCAATATGGAAATGTTTTTGGAGATTGTTAAGCGGTGTAAACATTGTACAGAAAAACCAATAAATATATTACAAAAAAAAATCATAAAATAGCCAGCATGGCTAGGCATTTACAAAAGACTGAAAGATTCCAGCCCAGTATCTTCCTTTGAAAAGGGACCTTTTTCTGAATGCCTGCAGCCTCCAATATGATGGCCCCTGTGATCTTCCAAAGTACTTCTTAGTAAAGTGAGGTGGAGGAAAGCCAGGATTTCCCCAGTATACTACAAAAGATAAGAACATAAGAACATAAGAGACGCCAATGTTGGATCAGGCCAAAGGCCCATCCAGTCCAACACTCTGTGTCACACAGTGGCCAGAAATACCAGTGCCATCAGGAGGTCCACCAGTGGGGCCAGGACATTAGAAGCCCTCCCACTGTTGACCCCCCCCCCCTGGCACCAAGAAGACAGAGCATCACTTGCCCCAGAGCCCCTAGCTATACCTTGTGGCTAATAGCCACTGATGGACCTCTGCTCCATATGCTTATCTAATTCCCTTTTGAAGCCGTCCATGCTTGTAGCACCCACCACTTCCTGTGGCAGTGAATTCCATGTGTTAATCACTCTTTGGGTGAAGAAGTACTTCCTTTTATCCGTTCTAACCCGACCGCTCTGCAGTTTCATGGAGTGCCCACGAGTTCTTGTATTGTGAGAAAGGGAGAAAAGTACCTCTTTCTTTACCTGCTCTTTCCCATGCATAATCTTATAAACCTCGATCATGTCACCCCTCAGTCGTCTTTTCTCCAAGCTAAAGAGCCCTAAGCGCTTTAACCTTTCCTCATAGGGAAAGTGTTCCGACCCTTTTATCATTCGAGTTGCCCTTTTCTGCACTTTTTCCAAAGCTATAATATCCTTTTTAAGGTGTGGTGCCCAGAACTGCACACAGTATTCCAAATGAGGTCTCACCATTGATTTATATAGGGGCATTATTATATTGGCTGATCTGTTTTCAATACCCTTCCTAATAATCCCCAGCATAGCATTGGCCTTCTTTATTGCAGTCACACACTGTCTCGACATTTTCAGTGAGTTATCCACTACAACTCCAAGATCTCTCTCTTGCTCAGTCTCTGCCAGTTCAGACCCCATCAATGTGTATTTATATTTAGGATTTTTGGCTCCAATGTGCATCACCTTGCACTTGGCCACATTGAACCCCATTTGCCATGTTGACGCCCACTCGCCCATCCTTGACAGATCCCCTTGGAGTGCCTCACAATCCTCACTGGTTTTCACCACCCTGAACAACTTTGTATCATCCGCAAATTTAGCCACTTCACTGCTTACTCCCATCTCCAAATCATTTATGAACAAGTTAAAAAGCAGTGGACCAAGTACTGATCCCTGCGGTACCCCACTGCTTACCACCCTCCACTGAGAAAATTGCCCACCTACACTCACTCTCTGTTTTCTATGAACTAGCCAGTTTTTGATCCATAAAAGGACTTCTCCTTCTATCCCATAATTTTTGAGCTTACTTAGGAGCCTTTGATGAGGAACTTTATCAAAAGCTTTCTGGAAGTCAAGGTAAATAATATCTATTGGATCCCCCTTGTCCACATGTTTGTTCACCCCCTCAAAGAACACTAACAGGTTAGTGAGACAAGATCTTCCCTTACGGAAACCGTGCTGAGTCTGCCTCAATAGGTTTTGTTCATCTATGTGCCTACTAATTCTTTCCTTAATAATGGTTTCCACCAATTTACCCGGTATCGACGTCAGACTGACTGGCCTGTAATTTCCCGGATCTCCTCTGGAACCCTTTTTAAAGATGGGAGTGACATTAGCTACCTTCCAATCCTCAGGAATGGAGGCAGATTTTAAGGAAAGATTACATATCTTTGTCAGGAGATCTACAAGTTCACATTTGAGTTCTTTCAGAACTCTCGGATGTATGCCATCTGGGCCTGGTGATTTTTCAGTTTTTAAGTTGTATTTTCTTTACTCGCGCTTGAAGAAAATTGTGATTGGCAGCAATTTCAAAATGAATCAAGCCAAAGATAATTTGGATCTGAAGAATAATCAAAACGAGATAGCCAGCAACCAATAATTAAATTGTGGAATTCACTTCCTGTGGATGTTGTCATTGCCTGTAGCACAGAGGATTTTAAAAAGCGAGACAGAATCGTGGAGAATAGGTCTATCAAGAGCTAGTGGCCATGATTACTAAAGGGAGCCCCAGCATCCAGAGGCAGTAAATCTCTGAACACCCATGCTAGGAGCCTACAGCAGGGAAAAGCCTTGGCCTCTTCAACCCATTTGTTGGGCCTCCAGGGCAACTGGTTGGCTATGGTATGAAATAGGGTTCCAGACTAAATGGAGCACTGATGTGACCTTAACAACGGAAACAGTGGGGTGCTGGGTTATTGGGTCAGAAGAGACTAGTACAATTGGAATGGAAAGAGTTAAATATGAAGATATTCTCCATAATAAAACACAAACACAACCAGGACCAGTGGCAGATTGGGAGGCCCAAATGGTCCTGGAAAAGGCCACCCCCCCATCCTTTACCCCAGTGAAGTAGAGGAAAAGCCAGCTGGACATATGGAGGGACCACTGCATTCCTTCCCAGCTAGGGCAGCTGGATGGTCTCAACAGAAATACTGGCCACACTTGATTAAAAAATTGTTGATAAAAAAGAAAAAAAAACACCCTGTCCTTTTAATAGAGGTTTACATGTGGAAATGATCCACTAAATCTTTTAATGACAGGGAAGTAAATAAAATCCTATTTTTCTCAAGGCAGTTGGCATAACTAGGATCTACCCAGTCCTAGTCTAACATGCTAAGCATTACAATGACACACTTCCCCCATTTAATACATACAAACACATACAGGGTTTTCTGAGTTTAAAATGGTTAAGAACATAAGAACATAAGAGACGCCGATGTGGGATCAGGCCAAAGGCCCATCCAGTCCAACACTCTGTGTCACACAGTGGCCAAAAATACCAGGTGCCATCAGGAGGGCCAGCAGTGGGGCCAGGACATTAGAAGCCCTCCCACTGTTGACCCCCACGAGCACCAAGAAGACAGAGCATCACTTGCCCCAGGGTCCCTATCTATACCTTGTGGCTAGTAGCTACTGATGGACCTCTGCTCCATATTAGGGTTACCAAGTCTTCAGTACTCACCGGCGGGGGAGCGTTGATCCAGTCCGAGAGCCGACGAGGGACGCCAGAACGCCACAGGAAGTGACGCAGCCACGTCGCTCACGTTGGGGGCGTGGCCCAGATCGTCAGGGGGAAACCATATGGTTTTCCCCCCGACGATCGG
>NW_015159711.1:537644-545243 GCF_001447785.1 Gekko japonicus
AGCCATTCCTAATGAGTTCCTGTTGTTGGGTGTGGCCTATTATGATAATGAGTTCCTGCTGGGTGTGGCCAACTCAGGAGCCAGCCGTAACTCCATTCCTGTGCGTCCCTGCCCAAAATAGCCCTGGTTGTTTACCAGTTCAAGATTTTGAGAGGATGTTTTTTTTCAGGTGCTGAAAATTTTGGACCTTTATTGTTATCATTCCCCTCCCCCAGAGTCAGCAGGAGCAGGAAGGGTGGGAAAGAGAGGAAGCCAGCTCCAGAATTACCGTGCTGGCATCATCCCCTCCAGAGATTTCTCTCTGAAGCTCACATTAGCAGCAACCTGGCTGGAAAATGGCTGGCAGGCTCCTGTGAGGTATGGCTGCTATTTGGTGTTGTATCGATATAGTAGTATAGCAATATATGCATCAGGTTCTCTGAATCCCCAGGTTTCATGCTGTTAAAAGGTCTCTAGCCCAATACATTAGAGAGATATAAAGGAAAAGACATATTTCCACAATGGTAGAAGGCAGAACCAGAGACCTACTTAAAAAAAAAGAAGAAGCTGGGAATCCAGGCAAACTTGGCATGCATATTGCTATACTGTTATATAGATACAATACTAATCAATTCCTGGGTTAAAAAAAATTAAAAGCCCCCTGGTGGAGGAGGAAATGGCCACTTGTTACCCAAACTGGACCCAGAGAATGGGAAATTAGCTTCAAAAAAAGCATTCCAGAAAGGAATAATGCAGGATCTTGTAGTTCTTTGTATACCAGGGTGGATCTCGGTGAGGATATCTCAAAATAAAATTAGGAAGAAAGAGAGTGAGAGAGTTATTGTATACACAAACAAATTCCTTTGTTGTATACAAAACAAAAGGAAAAAATGTAAAGCATCTACACCAAATACCTGAGAATTAATTCCCTAAGCAATCACACACACACACCAGCAAGAGTGTGCACTTGATAAAAGGAAAAGGGAGGAAACTGGGAAGTTTTAGAGAAGGGACATACAACCTTAAATTTGGGGCTTGAAGTTGGAAGAGGTCCAGGGGCAGGCACATCAAAAAAGAACCTGCAAAGCAGTTGCAGGGCTGTTCAAATAGTGGAGGGACCTGGCACACTTTCCACTGAGTTGGACTGGGTTTTTATATGGGGAAGGATTCCATAGTTAGACATGGAAAACTACTTTCTGAGAAACATGATTGTTCCAAGATATGAAGTTTGGATCTGACTGGGCAGTTTGAAGGTAACTGCTGTCAAAATCTGGTGGGAAGATTAGTAGGGAAATACGTGACATTCCAAGGTGGGGTGAGATCCTTGGATGGTTTTAGCATATTGACAAAGAACTGGGAGTGAATGATGGGTTTAAGTGTCCTCCTCATGGCCCATCCTGGGTGACTCAGTTGTTAGGCTGCCTTTATCAATGGCTGGATTAGACTAGCAATACTTAAGAGTTGCCCAGCTGTCCATAGCTGGAAATGATTCACATTGCCTTGATCCATTGGAGCAAGGGATATGATTGTATTAGGCATGCCATGGAACTTAGTATTGAAAGATTTTTTGTTCTTACGAACAAATATGTCACTTGAGCTGGGGGAGACTGCACAATTCCAGCACACCCTTCCTCAACCCCCAGCTTTCCTGGGAATTTTCAATGTGATGGCTGTACCCAGGAGTCTTTATGAGTCTCCCCAAGTTTCCAATCCCCTTGGCGCTTAGGCTCTACAAGGGGGGTGCCTCTTAAAACAACTAAATCCAAAATAAGAGGGGGACCCCACTAACTAAGGAGTCTCAGCTGGTGGGGTCCTTACACTCTGGCAGCTAAGCCTTGTGGGAGTGCAGGAGCCCCCCCAGACAGCTCACCATTTTCCAGCTGAGGAGCTTGGCTATGAGGTCTTTGGTTCCAGCAGCAGGGAGAAGCCTCCAGTGGTGACAATGCCAGCGTGGTAAGCCCAAGACCAGTTTGGTCCTTTCCCTTTTAAAATGTAAAACGCCATGGGTGAAGGCCAGGTCTGCCTGAATATCGTCTATTAGTCAGCACCTCTCTTCTTAAAGGAAGAGAGATGCTGACCATGACAAACGTTTCCTCTCACACAGAGTGCCTGCCAGCCTCCACAACCCCAGTCCCACAGATTCAGAGTTACTAGTAGATCAGGCAGTCACAGTTCATCACCCGTCTTTTCTCTTTAGGAATATAGATAGAGCCATGACCATTTCACATACCAGGTTCTCCTCTCTTTTACTCACAAAGACACCACCAGGAGAGGGCCACCAAGATGATTAGGGGTCAGAGCATCTTCCCTGTGAGGAAAGGCGGAAGAGTTTGGCATTTTTTAGTTTAGAAAAGAGATATCTAAGGGGGGAGACACACATGATGGAGGCTTATAAAACTATGCATGCGGTACAGAGAGTTGACAAAGTGAAATTGTTCTCCCTCTCCCAAAATACTAGAACTTGAGGGCATCAAATGAAGCTGATGGGCAGTAGATTCAGGATGGACGAAAGGAAATACTTCTTTACACGAGTGATTAAAATGTGGAATTCACTGTCAGCGGATGTAGTGATGGCCACAGGAATAAACAGCTTTAAAAGGGGAGTAGATAGATTCATGGAGGATAAGGCCAGTAGCCATGGTGACTGAGGGGAACCTCCGCATTCAGAGGCACTAAGCCTCTGAATCCCAGAGCCAGGAGGCAGCATCAAGGGAAGGCCTCAGCCTCTATGACCTGTTGTTGGCCCTCCAGGGACAAAGCTCCTCATACTTGCAGGCTAGCTAGGGTTGGCTGAACAGTGAAAATACCGCAGAAGAAGAGAACAATTGACAGAAGGAGGCAATGGACAATGGGAATTGAAAATAAAATTGACATGTCTGGTTTCAGACAAAAAGTCATAATAGAACTAACGAAAGCCAAGCAACAACTTACGTTGACTTTATAGTTAGCTTCTTTTCAGCCAGGGTCAGTATAAAAAGCCCAAGTCTCATCCTTAACCAGCTCACAATTTCTCCTTCTGAGATTTCCTGGCCTTGTTAGCTGAAAGTCTACCATGAGAGCTCTTTGCCTTTTGATTGTGGTCATAGTGGTGGCTTCTGTGGCTGATCCAGGTAAGAACTGAAAGGCTTAGAGATGGGAAATAAGGGTGATGTGACTGATCTCAAGGAATGATGCTTCATTCTTAGCCTTTACACAGGAGGCCAGTGTGGGTCTCATGGGAAAGTCCTAATATGTAACAGCTATGGGGAATATCATGTTTCTCCTCCAACTCTCTCATGCTCTTCTCCAAATCTAGACATTCTCTCCCAGCTACTCACTTCTTCTCATAACTTCTTCTCCACATTAATGATGACGCTTTCCAAAACTGCTTTTGTAGTTTAAGGCAAGGAAGGGAATGAGGTAAGGTACCTTACTGCACGATCATGGTATTCTACTGGAGAAAAGAACCACTTGCTACCTCTCTGCTATTCTTCATCACCACTTACTGATAGTGAGTCATAGTATTGCAGCTACCAGCTTAGCACAGAGTGAGTAACTTAGTAGGATTCTTATAAAGGTTCTGACTTTTCAGTCTAGCCAGCTCCTTGCTCAGAGAGTTTGAGTTGTTTTTAGACTGCCCTTTTCTGGTTATCCTGCTTGGTAGGTCATTACTTGCCTCTGATCGCAAGAGATAATTGTTTCCAGAAAACAGATCAGATACACACACACATATACACACCAGCATTCCAAGACATACAAACCCAGACCTTGGCTGGGGCCGCGGGGGGGAGGGGGATCTTTTCATTGATGTACACATGGACACAGCTGGGCTTAATACCAGCGAGGAAGTAAAGTGAGGGTGACGATTTTTAAAGCAGTTGGTAATTGTATCTTAAATTGTATTTTGGAAGGAGCTGCGGTGACTCAAGTGGTTAAGACGCTGAACTGCAGGCTGTGGAAGGGCGGTAGTTCAGCAGTTTGAGACCCGAGTGCGACACATGATGGAGTGAGCTCCCGTCTCTAGTTCCAGCTCCTGCCAACCTAGCAGTTCGAAAGCAAGAAATTGCAAGTAGATAAATAGGTACCACTTCAGTGGGAAGGTAACAGCGTTCCCTGTGCCTTGGCGTTTAGTCATGCCTGCCACATGACCACGGAAATGTCTTCAGACAGCGCTGGCTCTTCGGCTTTGAAATGGAGATGAGCACCGCAACCCTAGAGTCGGATTCGACTGGCTTTCAAGCAAGGGAACCTTTACCTTTAATTGTATCTTATCCCATCAAAAATATGTAGCAGCAAGGATAAAAGGGCATTTATCATTTTTTTTGGCCCCCTGGAGGGGATTTTTTTATTGCATTTTTATAAAGACTACAAACTACAACAGAAATAGGGAAGGGGACTACATTAAGGGATAAAGAAAAGATACCCACTACTATCTAAAAGATCATCTAGTTAGCTTGGCACATGTTATCTCTCAATCACGCTAATCCCATTATGAACTGATTCAACTATAGTACTATCTTTTTCATATCTTAACTATCACTGTTAACCCGAAAGACCCCTGAGCATCTAGTATCAAAGAAAAAAACATTTTTTCAAAGGCACAATTCAGAGTTCTTCAGCCTTCATTTTCCTTTGCCCAGTCTCTTCCGCAATTTATAAGGACTTTTAGAGGCAGCTGCCCCTTTCTCTCATAGAGAGTCCTCTCCGGAAGACCCTGAGTCCAGCTCGCCACTGGACTTACTGTCCATCCCTTCTTTTTCTTCCTCCTCTGGCTCTCCCATCTGGACTCTTAAACATTTCCATGCTTTCTGAACAAAGTCAATCTTTTCCTTTTTATCCTTGATCTTGAAGATCACGACTTCTGGTGTTAGCCATCTGTATCCAATTGCGTTTGGAGAAAAAGAATTAAATCTTTGTACTTCTTTCTCCTTTGTCTTATTTCAAATGGAATGTCTTTTAGGACTCTGATAGCATTATCTCCAACTTTCAAAGGAGCTCCAGATGCCGCTTTCAAGATTGCATCCCTCACACATCTCTTCGAGAATCTTATCACTATTTCCCCAGGCAGATTGTTTTTCTTTATATATCCTTAATATGACCTGTAGGCCACATCCATATCGCTCAGCAAAGATTCCGCCTTCATCTCTGTCATTGGGGTCAATAATTCACTCATCTTCTCCTTCAGATTCTCTCCTTTAGTCTCTGGAAGGCCCTGAAAGTGAAGAATCAAATCAGCGTTTTTCCATTTGTAGTTGTAACAGCTGATCTTCCGTGGAGATTTGCTTCTTTTCCAGCTTTTGTACTTTCTTCTTCACCTTTTGTGCAGTGGCGTCCACTTCTTTCACCTTCTCAGCTGTTTGATTCATCATTTTAAGTGTCTCACTCAACTGATTTTGCTGGGTGGTGATACATTGATTCATTATTGACAACTGCTGCTTAAGATTATTCATCTGGTCCAGCAGAGGGCGCATGGATTTCGCCAATGTCTTTGCCAGCTCACTGGTTGCTTCCAGTCTTGGGCTCTCAGTCCCTTTCACTTTTAAAAGTTTCTCTTTCTCCGTCCTCTTCCCCGCCATCTTTATGGATTGTTTACTTTAACCGATATTTTAAAAGTCTCTGAATATGTGCTTGTATGCTCGAACTCGCCTTGGTAAGTCTTTCTTAACAGTTTTATTCGCTTTGGCATTTATCAAGTCCCAATCAGTTCTAGGCAGTCACCTAGAGGGATAATTCTAGTATGGCGATTCTTATCAGATCGACAATAAAAACATAATAGCATTTTACATATGGGAGTCCAAATATCCACAAATATTATGAAACTGCAAATCACTAGTGTCCAGTTTTATCTAAATCACCCCCAAATGTGTTCTATCCAAGTGCAGTCCAGGATGAATCACCCAGGAAGGCCAGACAATGTGTGCACATCCCTGGAAGGAGGTGGAAGATCAGAGGCTGTGGGTGAAAGAGGGAGAATGGAAGAGGCGGAAGGATTCCTGTTTGGGAAGGGGAGGCCTTGCTTGGGATGCTGGAGGCCTGGATGTGGGCAGCCTCAGAAAAGATCATGGATTGGCCTTGTTAGACAGCTGTCCTGCCTGTTTCCTCTAGCAATTCCTTATGGTTGACAACAACCAAGTCCCCTGCATTGTGGCACTCGCAGAGGATGTGAGAGAGTGATAGGGTGAATTTATGGAGTTTGTAATCTCTAGTTAGGCTGTGTAGCAGTTCATAGAACAGGGTGTACAATGGGAATCAGGGAAGTAGATCCAAGTCAATCTGAATTGCAGCACTTCACCTTGATTTTGATGAATAGTATAGCATAATACTTCTCCTTTCCCTTCAATGTGCAGTGTTCTCTTTTCTTTTTTACAGAGCCATAGCTGGTGGGAGGAATTCTTCCAGGAAAATTGGAATGATATTGAGTAGATGAGGCATTTCGGTGTTATTATTACATAATGTTTGCTAACATTATGTAATGGGAATAATCCAGGGATAATATACAATGATCAATGGATAGTATCAAATCAAAATGCAAACCATCAATCTATGCATCCATTTTTTTTTGAGGGAAATGTTTGTGATCAAAGTCAGTTTGGCTAGAGGTGCTTCTTGAAAAACTAGTTTTTCCAGTAGCATTCCCATCCTCCAAACTGCTGCGGACTCTAAACAAATGTAAATGTTCAGCAATAGCCCATGAGGAAACCTGTTATCATGTAAATTGGCCACCTAACATAGACCAAAGAGAAAGAGGCTGAAATGGTGGAGCGTAGTGGGCAGTGCTTAAATATTCGGAGAAACAATTCTACTTTAAATAGTTGTATCGATTTCAAAATGGAGCAGAACAAAGGTTTGCAGCAAAAGCACTTTTGGGAACTGTGGGGCAACAGTGTGCTGGCAGCGGTCTGAGTGCTGATCCCCCTAAAGTAAATGCAGAACCAAGAAGAAGCCCCAACACAAAGCAGCAGCGAAAGTGGGAGAGAATGCAGAACGGAAGATTGAGATGTGCTCAGAAACCAAGGAAAAGGACAGGTGCAGAAAGGGCCATAGTTAAAAATGGTAATCAACCTTTTAAAAAAGAGATTGCTGTTATTTTCCAGTTCTGCTGGCAAGACTAGTTACAGAGCAATTTGAACAGATCTTAAGGTACACTGAGGTATGCCTGTGGGAGAAATCACTCTTTCTGTTTTGCTCTCATGTTAGCTTTCTCTTCTGTGTACAGTGGATGCAGGAAGTAGATATCCCTGCAGGGGTACATGCCATCCCAAATGTGCACCCCCTGGGTAAGAAAATTATGCCAGTGAGTGTAGAGAAAAAGGGCTCCGTTGCTGTGTGACATACTATGAAATATATAAATTAGGCAGGATGTTGTCTGACAGAGGAGGTCCAAGAGAAGGCCCTGCTTGGATTCAGCTGTTTAGGAGGTACACCAGTTGTAAGGCCCCCTATATACCTTGGCAAAGGGGAGCCACTGGCAGAAAGTACCCCTTATCTCTTGCCCCCCAACACCCTCTTTGTGTCCAAGCCATGGCTGGCCTAGAAGTAGGCCATAGTGTGGCCTGGAAATATATACTAAACAAGATGGAGCAGAACCAAATGGTATGGTTTCTAGCAGCAAAAGAAACAGGTCTGAACTTCCTATGTTGG
>NW_015159711.1:545774-550129 GCF_001447785.1 Gekko japonicus
GAATTTCCTGCATTATGCAGGGGGTTGGACTAGATGACGCTGGAGATCCCTTCCAACTCTATGATTGTATGATCTCTTGTTCCTCTTTGTCTGTACCTGAGACCCCTATTCAGCATTCCCAAAGTCATTGTTTTACCTTTTAGTTAATCCCATCAATTCTTTGTTTCACAAGGCAGTCATGTTAACATGCCCTCAGATCCCATTTTTTTCCTATAAAAATGCAGCCACAGCTCTATTGCTGTGTGTCTTGTCTGGGAGCTCACTGACAGGTCATCCCCAAACTTTGTTTGAGCCACTGTCCATCTTCACAGCTTCTTCTCTTTGGACTTCAGCACATCTGGAATGGTAATTATAACCCCCAACAACCTCCTATTATTCTTTCTCACCTCTGTATTTCCATTACTTTATGTTGTAATGTGTGTTTTATTTCTATATGTGTGCATTTTATTAGGACTTCTTTTAATAAAAACAAACCTTTTGGTTAAACAAGTATCTGGTTATTGAGAGTTCTCTTAAAGGGAAAGATCCCTGTAAACATTGGTAGCAGATCCTTGCTTAATTCCCCACCTCTCACTGAGGCCTGCCATTTAGCTAAATTCCCCTAGAAACTGAAGGCAGCAATTCAGCTTCTTAAATCTATGCTGTTAAGGGTAACACTGTGGTACACCTATGGGAGAAATCACTCCTTTTGTTTTGCTCTCTTTCATGATAGCTTTCTCTTTTGTCTACAGTGTATGGAGGAAGCAGATATCCCTGCAAGGGTACGTGCTGCAGGAAATGTATACATATTAGGGATCAAGTTTTTGCTGATAACTGCCAAGGTCTCCTGTGCTGTGTGTCATTCTACAACCGATTCAGACCAGTGACCAACAGACAGCCCTGCACTGGTTCAGTTTTTTTCAGCTGATTAGAAGCCAACTTGTTTCAAACTCCTCAATAAACCCCCAACCAGTTACTTCCAATGGGATAACGAATTATATGAACAGATGGATGGGGTTACCATGGGAAGCCCTCTCAGCCCAGTTATAGCAAACGTATACATGGAACATTTTGAAAAAACAGCTTTAGAATCTGCACCCCACAAGCCTACAGTCTGGTTCTGGTAAATAGATACCTTTATCATTTGGAGACATGGACAGGTAGAATTGATGGAGTTTTTAGACCACCTCAACAACATCCACCCAAACATACAATTCATCATGGGAAAAGAAATTGAGGGTAAACTCCCATTTTTAGATATCAGGGTCATCCACAAAGCTTACCTTCAATTATGTCACAAGGTCTACAAAAAACCAACTCACACGGATTGTTATTTACACAAAACCTCCAATCACCACCCTCGGCAAAAAAGAGGAATAATCAAAACATTAGTAGACCGTGCAAGACGGATATGTGAACCGCACTTTCTCAACGATGAACTATATCATCTAAACCATGCCCTTCAAGCAAATGGCTACTCCAAGAATGTAATCAGAAGAGCGATTAAACCAAAGGTTAAAAAAAACCACATAAACAACTGAGGAAAAACAGTCTCCCACAGGAAAAGTGTTTTTGCCATATAGCAAAGGAATCACTGATCAGATGGGAAAACGTATGAAAAACACAACCTACAAACAATATTCAGACTCACCAGAAAAATACAACAGATGCGACGATCGGCAAAAGACAGAAAAGACCCCCTCACTTCTGCAGGAGTATACCACATACCCTGCAGTTGTGGACAGGTTTACATCGGGCCCCCACAACGTTGCATCCAGAAAAGAATAAAAGAACATGAAAGACACTGCAGACTTGGCCAACCTGGAAAATGAACAGTGGCTGAACATAGCCTAACACAAACAGGACACAGTATTTATTCCAAGACACTGAAATGCTGGACAACACATCCAATTACCATGTCAGATTACACAGGGAAGCCATTGAAATTCATAAAGATAAACAATTTGAACAGGAAGGAAGAGAGTTTAAAAATACATAGGGCATGGTTTCCAGTCCTGAAAAACACAAAGTGCTTCACATCACACAACAGCACTACGGATAAGGTTAGAATTTCAACAGCCAATCCATATGCAAAAGAACCTCCTCTGGAAAGTTCCTCCATTAGCATGTCACAGCCTGGGAAAGTCCTACAAGATAATGACTCAGCTGTACCCTACCTTCCTGAGTAGATATAAATTACCTGCCTACTATTTTTCTTCTCACTTTGAAACAGAGAGTGATCAATCTTTCTGTGTTATACCTCTGAGGGTGCCAGGCACAGCTGCTGACGAAATGTCAGGAACTACAATGCCAAGACCACAGCCATACAGCCTGGAAAATCTACAACACCTAATGAACTCTGGCCGTGAAAGCCTTTGACAACAAATAAACACACTTAAAACACACAAGCTAGCCGTGAGAAAAACAGGGTGGCGTGGGAATAGTTGAGGGGAAAAGGGCTATAATTGTAGCAGTCCATGGAAACAGCAGAAAAATGGCCAGTGTTTCACAGGGAGAAGAGAAGAAACCTACAAAGTTGGGATACATGCTGTTGAAAGGAACACAGGAACACACAAACACTGCTATGGAGCAGGTTACTATATACGACAAAATGTGCCCTCTGGCAAGTATGGGTGCGTTCAGATGGCTTTTTAGATCCACACAAGGCATGAGTGCCTCATGGATTTAAATGTAATGTCCAGACATCAACATCTGGAAAATGTCCGTCTTCCATAAGCATCCCGTTTTGCTGCGCTTCGGAGCCGTACTAAAAAGGTACTAGTTAAAATCTGGAGTTTTCAGTTCCGATGGGCCAATCGTGGACTTGCCCCCGTCTGATCGTTCCAGCACGCAATTAAAAAATGGTGCCCATTTGGGATGGTCTGACGTCAGACCATCCCGAACGGGCACAATTTTTAAAAAATCTTGATTCTGCACATGCGCATGTGCAAAAAGTTTGTTTTTGTTTTTTTTTTTTTTAAACTGTCACGCATGCCTCCTTCAGTGGACGCCATTTGGACAATCCACAGCAGAAGCAGCAATTCCCCTGGAGGATGTCTGGTCGCGCGAGGACGGATTTAAAAGATCAGGATAAAATTTGAGCTGGCATAATGGCGGGATTAGCTGCCCATCTGAATGCACCCTATGACGTGTTTTTCCCGAGTTGGAAAAAAATATAAGAGGCTTGATGGGTTTTCCTAAGGTGGCCTACAAGTTAGCATTGGGATTCTCCAATTTGGTAATCAATACTTTGGGGGTGGACTAGAGAGTAAGCATTGTGTTTCAGTTTTATTGTTCTTTGTTCTTCTTTTCTAGCTTGTCCTCACATGAGGTTTAGAAGTCTCAGGGTAAAGATGTAGGTTAGTGCAGCTAGACAAGATGTTTTCCTGTATGGTTTGTTTCTTTAATCTCCCAGTAACTCCATCCCTCATTAGTAAAGTTTATTTTTAAAGCTAAGACAAGTGTTCTGTTGCATTATTAACTCAGCATTTACATAGAAAACCCCAACAAGACTTCCGAGGAATACCAGGGTTGTGATGCGAAGGCAGGCAATGGCATACCACCTTGGAACATCTCTTCCCTTGAGAACAAAGGTTTGCAGCAAAAGCACTTTTGGGAAGTGCGGGGCAACAGTCTGAGTGCTGATCCCCCTAAAGTAAATGCAGAACCAAGAAGAAGCCCCAACACAAAGCAGCAGCGAAAGTGGGAGAGAATGCAGAACGGAAGATTGAGATGTGCTCAGAAACCAAGGAAAAGGACAGGTGCAGAAAGGGCCATAGTTAAAAATGGTAATCAACCTTTTAAAAAAGAGATTGCTGTTATTTTCCAGTTCTGCTGGCAAGACTAGTTACAGAGCAATTTGAACAGATCTTAAGGTACACTGAGGTATGCCTGTGGGAGAAATCACTCTTTCTGTTTTGCTCTCATGTTAGCTTTCTCTTCTGTGTACAGTGGATGCAGGAAGTAGATATCCCTGCAGGGGTACATGCCATCCCAAATGTGCACCCCCTGGGTAAGAAAATTATGCCAGTGAGTGTAGAGAAAAAGGGCTCCGTTGCTGTGTGACATACTATGAAATATATAAATTAGGCAGGATGTTGTCTGACAGAGGAGGTCCAAGAGAAGGCCCTGCTTGGATTCAGCTGTTTAGGAGGTACACCAGTTGTAAGGCCCCCTATATACCTTGGCAAAGGGGAGCCACTGGCAGAAAGTACCCCTTATCTCTTGCCCCCCAACACCCTCTTTGTGTCCAAGCCATGGCTGGCCTAGAAGTAGGCCATAGTGTGGCCTGGAAATATATACTAAACAAGATGGAGCAGAACCAAATGGTATGGTTTCTAGCAGCAAAAGAAACAGGTCTGAACTTCCTATGTTGG
>NW_015159711.1:550451-568504 GCF_001447785.1 Gekko japonicus
GAATTTCCTGCATTATGCAGGGGGTTGGACTAGATGATTCTGGAGGCCCCTTCCAACTCTATGATTGTATGATCTCTTGTTCCTCTTTGTCTGTACCTGAGACCCCTATTCAGCATTCCCAAAGTCATTGTTTTACCTTTTAGTTAATCCCATCAATTCTTTGTTTCACAAGGCAGTCATGTTAACATGCCCTCAAGATCCCATTTTTTCCTATAAAAATGCAGCCACAGCTCTATTGCTGTGTGTCTTGTCTGGGAGCCCACTGACAGGTCATCCCCAAACTTTGTTTGGGCCACTGTCCATCTTCACAGCTCCTTCTCTTTGGACTTCAGCACATCTGGAATGGTAATTATAACCCCCAACAACCTCCTATTATTCCTGCTCACCTCTGTATTTCCATTAGTTTATGTTGTAATGTGTGCTTTATTTCTATATGTGTGCGTTTTATTAGGACTTCTTTTAATAAAAACAAACCTTTTGGTTAAGCAACTATCTGGTTATTGAGAGTTCTCTTAAAGGGAAAGATCCCCGTAAACATTGGTAGCAGATCCTTGCTTAATTCCCCACCTCTCGCTGAGGCCTGCCATTTAGCTAAATCCCCTAGAAACTGAAGGCAGCAATTCAGCTTCTTAAATCTATGCTGTTAAGGGTAACACTGGTACACCTATGGGAGAAATCACTCCTTTTGTTTTGCTCTCTTTCATGTTAGCTTTCTCTTTTGTCTACAGTGTATGGAGGAAGCAGATATCCCTGCAAGGGTACGTGCTGCAATAAATGTATACATATTAGGGATCAAGTTTTTGCTGATAACTGCCAAGGTCTCCTGTGCTGTGTGTCATTCTACAACCGATTCAGACCAGTGGCGGCTGAAACCAAGAGACGGCCCTGCATTGGTTCAGTTTTTTCAGCTGAATAGAAGCCAACTTGTTTCAAACTCCTCAATAAACCCCCAACCTGTTACTTCCAATGGTATAATGAATGATATGAACAGATGGATGAGGTTACCATGGGAAGCCCTCTCTGCCCAGTTATAGCAAACTTATACATGAAACATTTTGAAAAAAACAGCTTTAGAATCTGCATCCCACAAGCCTACAGTCTGGTTCTGGTACATAGATGACACCGTTATCATTTGGAGACATGGACAGGTAGAATTGATGGAGTTTTTAGACCACCTCAACAACATCCACCCAAACATACAATTCACCATGGAAAAAGAAATTGAGGGTAAACTCCCATTTCTAGATATCAGGATCATCCACAAAGCTTACCTTCAATTACGTCACAAGGTCTACAAAAAACCAACTCACACGGATTGTTATTTACACAAAACCTCCAATCACCACCCTCGGCAAAAAGAGGCATAATCAAAACATTAGTAGACCGTGCAAGACGGATATGTGAACCGCACTTTCTTAACGATGAACTAAATCATCTAAACCGTGCAGCTAGACATGATGTTTTCCTGTACGGTTTGTTTCTTTAATCTCCCAGTAACTCCATCCCTCATTAGTAAAGTTTCTTTTTAAAGCTAAGACAAGTGTTCTGTTGCATTATTAACTCAGCATTTACATAGAAAACCCCAACAAGACTTCCCAGGAATACCAAGGTTGTGATGCGAAGGCAGGCAATGGTATACCACCTCGGAACATCTCTTGCCTTGAAAACCCCATGAGGTCACCATAAGTCAGCTGTGACTTGATGGCACTTTACAGTGCCAAGAAAGTAAATATGGCATATATTCTATTTCCCTCTCGAAAGTTTCCATTTTGGTGCAGTTTTCCAAAACAAAGCAGCCAATGTATGTTGAATTCAAGCTGGATCCCAATAGTTGTGTGAAACTAAATTCTACAGAGCTAAGAAGATTTCCAAAGTAACATAAAGGATCCCTTAACACTGTCCGAGCTCAATTAGAATCTAAATAGCCAAACACCCCTGCTGAGTGTCCACGTTCAACCACTTAGTTGACAGCTATCAGGAAATGAAGTAGTTTTCTGCAGGGGACCCAAAGCAGTTTACAACATCATTCTCATCTCCTCCATCTTATTGTCACAACAGACCTGGAAGATGGATTAGGCAGAGATAGACTGACTGGCCCAAAGTCACCCAAGCAAGCTTCCATGGGATAGTGGGTATTCAAGCCTGGGTCTCCCCAATCCTTGTCCACCACCCCATGCTACTTCTCACCTGAAAATAAGAGGCCTTGGTCCACTGAGGAAGATGTAAAGCCGAAGGTTCAGTTTCTCACTTGAAGTCTCTGTCCCAAGACTCAGTGGCAGAGATAACCATCCAGTCTTTCCTCCGGGTGGTCAGCAAAGGTTTCCTAAGATTAGGAAGAAAGATCCTCCTCAGCCAGATCTGTAGAAGCTTTCCAGCCTCAGGACCATTCTTTGTTGACAAGGTTATGACTGTTGACTGAGTAATCTGAACCTGATTTCTAAGTATATATTAGTCTTTCTCTCATCCACACCTTTCAAAATATGGTGAATACAGTGCTGTGGAGATCTTTTAGAAAGGATCTGGTTCCTAACCCCAGCTGTGCATGTGGGTGTCATATGATGTTGGTCACCACCATTCCCACAGCCTCCTCTTCCACCTCTACCTCTGTCCATAGTGCAGACCCTACAAAACATGCTGCACAGCCAGTGAAGTGAAACAGAGGTGGTATAGGTGCAAGAGCAATCTCTACAATAGTTGGACATGCCATTTTGTTTTCATCTATATATATATATACAAGTCCTCTCACCGTAAAATCAACACCCAGGCCAAACTGCTGGACCTAAACACAGCAAATTAGGGGTGCTCACTAAGAAGGGATTTTTAGAAATCTAAAGGGGTAAAATGTGCTCCCCCATTGATTCCAATGCAGCTGCCAGGCTTCTGCCTCCTTGCACCCCCCACTCTCTGATTGGTCAGCTGCAGAGCTCAGTTTTCTAAGGTAAAAACAACAACAGTTACAGGAGACTGCAGAGAGCTCATGATAGTTGAGGAAATCAGGAATGGCCAACAACCATCTGTGAGGTAATAATAATACTAATACTAATACTACTAATAATAATACTTTCGATTTATTGATTGCTTTTTCTCACACACCTGTGGGCTCAGAGTGATTTACAGTTACTCATGACATTTGGACTAACAATACTCAAGGGGGATAGGGAAGACAACATACAGTATTTTTAATTACACACACATTGTAGCTGGCTGGAGGATTCATCTGCGGGCTGGATCAGTCGTGCTCCGACAGCATGTATTCTTGTTGGCTGGCTGATGACGTCAGGGCTTCTTGATGTCGCACTGCCACCGCCTGGCTGACTCTCTCCACTGCAGGGATGCTGAAACAGATCTTTCATCTTTTGATCTTGCCATGCCACAGAAGTCACACTGGGCAGCTAACACCTTCCCAAAGGGAGTGGTGTGCTAACCCCCTTACGGGTGGTCCCCAATTTATTTACTTGCCAAAGCTTTCGAATCGCTGGGTAGATGATGAGCTAGGACAAGGCTTGGTTGCTCACACCAGCACGGGGCTAGAACTGACAAAGTTTGGCAGTTCAGATGTTATAGTTAAGCAGGGGAATTATCCCCTGCGCCACCGCTCCCTCATGGTGCATTAATGCTGCTGGCCCAGCCTCTCTGATGGCTTTGAACACACTCCCCCCACCTCCTACACCTAACAGGCTGTTGGCTGTCAGGTGCAGCAGTGGTTGCAGGGTGCTTAAAGCCATGAGGGAGCCCGCCCCAGCAGTAACACCTTAGTGATCCTGCCAGCCCAGCATCCACAGTGGCTTCTAATACTCCTCCCCCTCCTACACTGGACAGGTAGCTGCCTGTCAGGTGTAGGAGAGGAAGTGGGATGCTTACAGCTGCCAGAGAGGTTTGCTCAGCAGGATTGCCTTAGCCCCGCTTCTGGCCCAGCCTCCCCAATGCCTTTAAATGCAATCTTCCCCAACACCAGACAGGCCGGTGTCTGTCAGGTGTAGGAGCAAGACCAGGGTACTTTAATCCATCAGGGACACTGCCCCAGCAGGATCACCTTAGCGGTGCTGCTGGCCCAGCCTCTCTGATGGCTTCCAACACACTCCTCCCACCTCCTACACCTAACAGGCGGTTGTCTGTCAGGTGCAGCAGCAGTTTCAGGGTGCTTAAAGCCACAAGGGAGCCCTCCCCATCAGTAATGCCTTAGTGATCCTGCCAGCCCTTCCTCCACAGTGGCTTCTAATACTCCTCCCCCCTCCTACACTGGACAGGCAGCTGCCTATCAGGTGTAGGAGAGGAGGTGGGATGCTTACAGCCCTGGGGAGGTTTGCTCTGCAGGATTGCATTTAAACTGCTGGCCCAGCCTCCGCAATGCCTTTAAACATAATACCCCCCCAACACCTGACAGGCTGGTGTCTGTCAGGTGTAGGAGCAGGACCAGGGTACTTTAATCCATCAGGGATGCTGCCCCAGCTGGATCACCTTAGCGGTGCTGCTGGCCCAGCTTAGCCACACTCACACCCACAATGGAAATATACTCCAAATTTGTAGAAAACTGGTTTCCTTTATTAGGTTAATTAATTTCTCACAATGGGGGTTCTAGGAAACTGGTTCATATGAACTTGCTTAGTATATGATTGCTCGGATGGTGCTTTGTATATGTAGTTATGTCCCAATTCTAAAATGTAACAAATGAGAGGCATTTTTGTAAAAAAAAAAAAGAAGGGGGGGGGAGGTATGCCCTTCCCCCAAATTCAATGCCCAGGCCAAACCCCTGCACCAAGAAACCCAAAATAAGGGGAGTGCATTCCTACCGTGATGTCAACCCCACCAAGAGATTTCTGAGAAACATGACCCCTGCTTCTTAAATGATGACTGCTTCTTAAATGGACAGTTCTATGTGGCCTGCTCCAAAATGAGCTTATCAAGCAATTAGTGATCTAGCACCTGAGGTCAGAATGACCAATGTGGTCTAGAGAGAGGTCCTTCAGTACAGAAAACAGGATGTATATCTCACTTAATTTCTTACACTACAATCTTCTCTGTTAGAATTCCTACAACAAATGTCACATTTCAAATTTCACATCATTAGTGTTATAACTAGATTTACGGAACTTAAATACCATAGTGAAGCACAGGTATCAGGCTATTCTGTATATATAAAAGAAAGTCCCCTCACCGTAAAATCAATGCCCAGGCTAAACCGCTGGACCTAGAAGCACCAAATTCGGGGAGAGCACTCCTACCATGGCGTAGGTGCTCACTAAGAAGGGATTTTTAGAAATTCGACCCCTAAGTGGGTCAAAAGGGGTAAAATGTGCTCCCCCCATTGATTCCTATGCGGCTGCCAGGCAGCTGCCTCCCTGCACCCCCCCACTCTCTGATTGGTCAGCTGCAGAGCTCAGTGTTCTGAGGTTTAAAAAAAACAGTTACAGGGGACTGCAGAGAGCTAATGACAGCTGAGGTAATCAGGAGTGGCCAACAACCACCTGTGAGGTGAAGCAAAGCTGCTGGCCCAGCCTCTCTGATGGCTTCCAACACACTCCCCCACCTCCTACACCTAACCGGTGGTCGTCTGTCAGGTGCAGCAATGGTTGCAGGGTGCTTAAAGCCATGAGGGAGCCTGCTCCAGCAGTAACGCCTTAGTGATCCTTCCAGCCCTGCCTTCACAGTGGCTTCTAATACTCCTCCCCCCTCCCCGTCCTACAATGGACAGACAGCTGCCTGTCAGGTGTAGGAGAGGAGATGGGATGCTTACAGCTGCCAGGGAGGTTTGCTGAGCAGGATTGCCTTAGCACTGCTGCTGGCCCAGCCTCCCTGATACCTTTAAATACAACCCCCCCCAACACCAGACAGGCCGGTGTATGTCAGGTGTAGGAGCAGGGCCAGGGTATGAATGTTTATGGGGAGATAGTAAAGGACATTTCTAGGAGCCATTTTGATCCGTGCCTCCCTCATGAACCTGAAGAAATGTCCACCACATCACCACTCCCTCACACCAACTCCCTCTCACACCTCTCACCTCTTACTGTACACAAGTAGAGAGGCTATCACTTTTGTGGAAGGTAGCAGGAGTTGTCTTAACAGACAACTGCTGCTTAAATGGACAGTTCTATGTGGCCTGCTCCAGAGTGAGCTCATCAAGCAGCCTGGTGATCCTAGCACCTGAGGGCAGAACCACTAATGTGGTCTACAGAGAGGTCCTTCAGTAGGGGGGGGGGAGTATGTATATCTCACTTAATTTCTTACACTACAATCGTCTCCATTAGAATTTCTACAACAAATGACACATTTAAAATGGCACATCATCAGTATTATAACGGGATTTACGGAACTTAAATACCGTAGCGAAGCACGGGTATCAGGCTAATATCAAATAAAGCGTTCATCTGACCTTGTCAATTCATCCTGTGCTTCCTTCTTCAGAGGTGTTCTCAGTTCACGTGGCAGAACCGCCCCACTCTGACCTGCAGGCCCTGTTCCATCCTGCCTTCCAAGGCATCTGGGCCCCAGTGACCCTCCAAGGCCTCCACCTGCCATGTGTCACCCACCTGGCTTTCCCAGAAGACTGGAGAGGCTTTTCTCTCCCTCTCTCAGTTCAACCACTGCCACCACCTGGCCTTTATAGGAACTGCCCACAGAGAGGACCAGGGCTCCCAGCTTCCCTGCCCTGCTGTTCTAAGGCCTCGCCTCATGCCTGTGTATCTCCTGCAATCCAGTTTCTGATGACCACAGGGACTGCTCGCTGCACTTGCACATCACTGGAAGAGTATCTGCTTGCCAATTGTCTGAAAGGATGGAGGTCTAAAACTGCTACCAGCATTAACAGTTATAAAACACACAATGAAAAGAAAATGTTCACACACATCGTCTCAGCACAGCAACAGATCAAAAAAGGCAGGGGTTGGAAAGAAAAGTGTAAAATGCAACTCCTCTGTCCCTCCCTTTGTAGGTGCCCTAAGTGGATGTTGATCTAAGGCAGGCTCGTTTACTTGAAAAGTGGTTCGGAAGGTTCCTCATGACCTCAGAGTCCCTGCTCAGGCCTGCAGTCCCCCACATGGCAATGACCACCTTCAGCAGCCCCCATGTTAGGGTTGCCAGGTCTTACTTTGGCTTTAGCGGGGGGAGTCTAGGGCCTTGCTGGGAGTTTTCTTGAGCGAGCTTGGCAACCCTATCCCATGTGGACCTGGTGACCCATTAGGTTCTAATTTGTCAGCTAGCTGTAGAAGGACCCCTTTTGTGATCTCTATTTGACTAACGTCTTCTGTTGATGTTTTAATTGGTTTTATTGTTTTATACGTCTTGTATTTATTTGTACTGCAATTATATTTATTGTATTTTAAATGTTGTAAGCCACCCCAAGTGCTGTGTGGGGAGAGGGCGTGGGACATAAATTAAATGCATAAGGACACACAGAACTCATATCAGGGGTGGGTAAGCCTCTGCATTTCATAGCGCAAACTAACACAAATGATTTAGTTTTTCTGCAATCATTCTATCTCCCTTTAGTAACCAAATCAGAGACTGTCCGAATTATTTCACTGCTTTCTCATTAAGGGTCCAACCACTTCCCTGGCTTGCTTCTGTCAAGTGGGGGCTGGTATCTGGGGTGCTGCCCCTTTCAGGCTATGATGGTGTTTTCCACCTGCCCTTCAGTTACTCCTTGTGGCCACCGTTCAGGAGGGAGGGCTACATGCCACCCAGTTCCTCTACCTTTGGTTATCCCTCACCCCCTGTTGCCTTGAGGGGGGTGGTCAGAAATATCCTCTTCAGCCACAGTCCTTCGAAGGACGTGCAGCAGGTCACGCAGACCCTGCAAGAGCTGCAATCCTTTTGTGAGATTTGGAAACCTAAGGCAAGTTTGGGCTTTACGTCCTGGCCCTTCTGCACTCCTACCCCACCTCCCTCTTTAGCTGCCACTCAGCTCAGACATGTCCTACATCCATATATGTCTCACATATCCACAATGGCTCAGACGTGTCCTACATCCATATATGTCAGGGGTGGGTGAGTCCCAGGACAGTTTCTTGCTTCTCAAGGATTAAAAGTGATTCCATTTTCCTCAAGTGTTATACATTCATTCAACCCCCACCCCTAATGGTTTGGGGTCTACCTTTGCCCCCCTCCTTTTTCCAAGTGAGGAGGGTGCCAAGCTTTCTTGAGGGCCACATGCTGGGAAACTGGGCTTCCGTTCCCACCAATCAAGAGCAAGGAGCAGGCAAATGTTTTGGCTTGCTACTGCCCTGTAAGGGCACATGCTCTTTGGAGCTGCCAGCCCCCCCATCCAGAATTTTAGCAAGGTGAGATAAGCCGGTCTCTTTTGGGCCACACAGGAATTTTTGGACTCTTTCGGATTGGCTGAGAAAGGGTTATTTTTCCTCTTCACTTTGCCATGTTGCTGGGTTTGGTTAAGGCTGGTGAGGCCCTACTGGGACTGGCTGGAAAAGGGTATACTTTTATTTAAATTAAGGGATTATGTCAAGTACTCTAAGACATCCTATGATGGGGGGAGGCTCCCCAGACTTGGCAGTTGAATTGGTGATGGGGTCCTCCTCCAGAGGCGGGGGCTTCACTGCTGAATCCTAATGTTTGCCACTATGGGAGGAGAGTGGTGGAATAACAGCCCCTCTCAGCAAACCTCTACATGCAGACAGGACAAGCAATTAGATTCAGACCACCTCAAACTTGGAGCTAGGGTGGGATTCCCCATTAATGCTGGCATGCCTCTGGAAGCTAAATTTGGTGTAGTGGTTAAGTGTGCGGACTCTAATCTGGGAGAACCAGGTTTGATTCCCCACTCCTCCACTTGCACCTGCTGGATGACCTTGGGCAAGCCGTAGGTCCTTGAAAAAGAGCAGTTTCTGTCAGAGCTCTCTCAGCCCCACCTACCTCACAAGGTGTGTGTTGTGGGGAGGGGAAGGGAAAGGAGCTTGTAAGCTGCTCTGAGACTCCTTTGGGTAGTGAAGGGTGGGGTGTAAATCCAGTCTCTTCTTCTCTTCTAAGTAGGTAGGTGCCCACACTGAGCGTAGATTATAATAAACCTCAGATCACTTCAATAAATACAACCCACTTCAACTCTGTGCTATATATGTGCTGCATCTTCATTTTGGGTATAGTGGGGCAATGTACTCATTGCATACTTCTTTTGACTGTTTTACTATCTGCTTTTCTTTGTTTGTCCAAGGCCTGATCTTCTTCTTCAATGCATTTCAGCAAAACTTCCACTTTCCATCTTACCATTTAGGGCTTCCTTGACGTTGCTCTATAGCCACACTAGCTGTTTTTAATGGGGCCTTTCTAATCTCATGCTAACATCTCCTGAGGAGATCTGATGCTCTTTCCTACCCTTTACCATTCCCTTTCCCCTAATCTCTTCATTTTTTAGAAACAGAATAGTAGAGATATTTATGATAGTTTTTTTCAAAAGTGCCTTAAAAATGATTCATTAAAAAAACCAAACCTGTGTAGACAAACAAGTAGTTCCAGTGTAAGAGGAACTCTAAAGAAGGAAATGCAAAAGTGCTTTTTAGAAGATCACTTCTTTATTTAGCAAGAGGGAGCGTGCAAGACGGCTTTGCCCAGGGCTGGGGAGATGACTGTGGCCCCTGAAGCTCCTCTTCTTAGCTGAACTTCGCTCAACTCTCAGTCCTGAGAGCCACCGAGGTAGTGGTATGGCTTTTTGGAATGGAAGTGAACACAGCAATATGGCCTTCCTATTTTCTGCAATTCACAGGTACAGCTTGGTCGAAGGTAGCCCTTTGGACAGTGTTTCTCTGTTGTGCACGTGCTGGGGAAGGAACAATCATCTTTGCAGGCTGCATGAGGGAAAATCCAGAATTAAGCAATGAAGATAGTGTTTAAAAACACATAGCTACATCATGGCCTTTAATTGATTAACCAGTGAGATTCCTCAACAGTGCGATCGTGGCCACTTAACAGAGCTCTACTGATGGTCTCTCTACAGATACAGGCTGCAGGAGCACATTCCAAGCTGGCAAGATGACTAGTCAGGGAAGGAGCCTTCTACTGGCTGCTGAAAAGAAGAGGGGTTAATGGTTCCTGCTGCACCTCAGGCTCAGGAGCAGGTAGTCCTCAAGTAAAGAACAGCATCTGTAGCGTCACGATCTCAGCCTCCCAAGGGCACTTTTCTGTAGGCTTCCGGCAGAGAAAGGAGACCTGGAGGACACCCAGCACTGCCAGAGTGCATCGCTCCAAGTCACGCTGGTTCTCAGCCAAGCGGTGGGACTTAGATGTTCATCAGGGCTGCCTGGCTATCCAGGCCTTCTCCTGAGCTCAAACACAGTCGGGGGCAATCTGCCTTGGTGTCCTGACAGGCATTCTAAACATGCGTGTTCTTATGCACTTCTCACAGCCACTGTGGAAAGTTCACCAGCCCATCAGGAAAAGTACAGGATTTAAAAAATCTTTGACAGCCCACTAATGTAGCTGAAGACAAAAGGAAATACATTTAAGTGGGTAGAACACTTCAACAAATCCTCCCCAAAGCAATGATTCTGTCAGCCAATGTATTTTGTTATTCAGATTGTTAATCTTGTTTAAGACGTAAGATGAATTCTCTATTACAGTTCCCTAGCAGGCTGCCCCTCACCTGCTTCCAAAGGAAAGAGGGAAAGACCTTTAAAGCACTTTGAGACTGTTGTGTACCTATGGCCCCACCAATGTTCCCTCTAAGCTGTGGAATCTTGTCAGCAAAAATTCTACTTTGTAAGCTACAGCCATCAAATCTGTGAGCAAGCCATTTGGCTACTGCATACATTAGTTTGCTCTGGAGCCATCCTTCCTGAGCTGAGACCAAACAGTGTGAGCCAGAGGTTGAAAAACTGTGAGCTAGCTCACAGTAACTCAGCTTAGAGGGAACACTGGGCCCCACAGGTCGTCACCTTCCCACAGTAATCATCACTCTATGGCAGGATCAGGAGAATCCCCATGCTAAGTCTGGACAATAAAGTTTAGCACATTCCCAGCTGTGAAATGATGTCTGGCATGAGTACTAGCCATGCGTGTTGATTGTTTCAAATGTTAATCAGCATTGTCTTCCTTAAGGGGTTTTCTAAAGTTTCTGTCAGGGTGTGTCCACCCACCCAGAGGTCCAGATGTTTCTTCTCAATAAGAAAATTCTAGCTTTCTAAAGGAAGTTGCTGAAGGCAACCATAGACAAAGATGGCTAGATAGCCCCTGGGGTCTCAGACAACCTGTCATCAGAACCCTGGGTGCAGGGTATAAAAGCTTATGTTTAAGTCTTGTTAGAGATCCCTCCCCTAGGGATGCCACACTACAGGTGGGACCTGGGGATCCCCTGGAATTACAGCTGATCTCCAGATTATAGAGCTCAGTTCTGCCGGAGGAAACGGATGCTTTGGAGGGTGGACTCTATGACGTTGACCCCACTGAGGTCCCTGCCCTCCCCAGGCTCCACCCCCAAATCTCCAGGAGTGTCCCAATCCGGATCTGGCAACCCTACCCCCCCATCCCCCGCTGCCAGTAGCCAGAGGGGACCCTGGAACCCTTCGCTCCCCTCCTGCTCCCATGGCTAGACAAAAGAGGCCGCTGTTATCAAAAGGAGCCACTGAATGCAACTGTAGGGGAAGGCCTACTCAGGAGAATGTACTTAGGATTGTGGCCACTGACTTCTGCCTCCCCGCTTTCATCTCCCCCAACATTACCTGCAGAGGCTGCAGAGACCAGGAACAGCAAAGCAATGGCAAGAACCAAGAAGACCCTCATGGTGGTTCAGACCTTGAGCCGAGCAAGTCAAACTGGCGGCTGATTCAGTGAAGGAGCAGTCACCTGGAAGGTCTGATGAGGGCTACGGCATGGAGCGCCACTATTTATGGAGGATCCAGTGAACATCAGGGAGGTAGTTCACAGATGAACGGCTGTCTTAAGTGGATAATAACCTTAATGAGCTACGAAAGCAGAAACGTCAACCATACCTTTAGAATAATAAGAGAATGACAAAAGTAATAACAACACAAAGTGGGTAAGAATGATTTGAGGTAGATTGCTTTGCCAGAAAAAAGATGAATTAATTTTGCCCATACGGCACATGTAAATTCTTGTGGGAGGAGAGTCGGGGACAAATATTATTATACTTCCACCAACATTCTTTGGACAGCTTCCACAATCCCATTCTTATATCCTGTAAAGCACACATGCTCTGGTTTTGGACAACAGCACAGCCCCGTGTCAAGTAGGAATGACTCCATCATTGCAAGGCTGCTTTTTGATGAGGAGAGGGATCCTGTTGCAGAGAGATCTTATCCTTCTCTCACTTTATGTGCTCCTGATTTGATTGTTTGGTTTTTTAAAAGTCTTTTTTAGAGTTTAGAAAGCCAATACTTTCTGCTCTGCAAAGATGACAGGCAGCCCATTGCAGTGGAGTGGACAGTGGAGTACTCTTTGGCTCTTTGGCTGCCCGGGAGGTCTTCCTTCATTACAGTAAATATATGGAAGGCATTTGTCATTTCCCTGTGCTGCTGGACATGCAGCGAGGGCTTTATGGGATGTGTGTGTAATTAGGCTCAAACCCCCCCCCCCCGCTCAACCCCTCCACTCCCCCCCCCCGCCTTGTGCCATCAGCTGCAAGCAAGGAACTTATCTGCTGCTAATGCCCTATCACTCAAATAGCTCTGACAAAGACAGACAACAGTAATGTCTTAGCTAACTTCTTTGCCGATAAAACTTTTTCATTCCAGCTCTGACCTGGATAGCCCAGGCAAGCCCGATCGGAAGCTAAGCAGGGCTGACCCTAACCCATGTCAGTATTGCATGGATATTTTAGACTGACCTCCTCAATTAAAATAGACAGCATCTTGTTGCAAGATAGACCCATGTTTTCTTAGGTAACAAAGTTTTGCCAGGGTAAAATTAGACCAGTTTTGGCTACCATAATAAACACATTCTTTGTAAAAGGTATTTTTCCTAAGCCTCTTATCGAAGAAATAGCAATAGCTTTGTTGCAGAAGTCTCCCTTGTCAAGGTATGATCTAGATGATTAATGGCTAGTGTCAGACACCATTCAAGGATGATGAGCTGGGGTGCATGGTGCCGTAGCTACTCCAGGCATACCTGAGTAACGTTTTCCCTTGACCCCACTCTAACGGCAGAATTTGATTGCATTGGTTGCATTGATTGCATTTAGACTTCAGATGGCTAGAAGTATATCCTCCCTTCTGATTTTGTTAGATTTTCTGCACGCTTTGACAAACTAGATCACATGCTCTTGACACACTTTCTAGAAAAGAGGACATGGCATTCCATTGGATGCAGGGTTTTTTTGTCATATGGAGTGCTGAGTGTTTCTGCTGGAGACACCAAATCCAGTGACTGGCTCCAAGCTCTGATATCCCTCAAGATTCTTTCTACTTCCACTGTAGCTTTTAAGTTGACAGCATCTGGAGCTTTTGCTTGGGTATCATCAATATGCTGATGACATTAACTTTTTATGGCTTCAGCATAGCTTCCAAATATGTGCCTTGATGCCGAATGAACAGATTCCCCTTCAGAGATTCCTGTATTTGCCCTCCACAGAAGTCTTTCTGACATGGCTGCCAGAGGCCTGAATGAAATATTCCATTTAAGATCAAACTGAGGTTCAAAACATATAGGCAGACATTTTTCTGGAGCATTCCCAGCTGGGAATAGCCCACCTGCCTGAAAGTTCCATAGAAACATTAATGGAAGCTTTATTCAGATTACAGAGCTGGCCCCTTGGCTTTTTGACCAGACAAAAAGACTGAGGTGTGCAGGTATGAAGACCTAGCACTGTTCCCTCACTCAGATGCAGGATTTCCCTCCTTTTCCCCCCTTCCTTTCTGGCTGAGCTATCCCTTTTTCTGTTTACTTTTCTGAAGATCTATGGCTGTCCCATTGCGTCACTTAATTGTGTTTTCATGCTGGCTCAGCCCAGGAACTTGACGGAAGAAGCAAGCTCACCAGCTTAACTCAAACTTCTGAGAATGGCACATAAGAGGCTTTTTAAAGTTCAAAAATAAAATATTTTATTCAACATGGAGTGGGAAAGGTCAGATGAATTCAGGGGTAAAATGTCTGAAGTAAATAAAGAATAATTCTGAGGTAACTTATTACAATCACAGTCTCCAGTTCATATGTTTCCAGCAGTTGAGAGTTTTTCCTTCAGCCCTCTCATCACCTGCTCATTAGGCAGCGAGGCAGTCCAGAGGACAGTAACAAAGGAATGTTTGATGTCATCTGAGACAACGTAGCCAATTTTCAGTTTTGTTTTTAATTTTGTTTTTAACAGTTCCACATTGCCTAGAGCCTTACACTGTGGGGAATAGGTGATTCATACATTGAACATATAAGTCTCTCCTTATATATATTTATCATTTGGGGTGGCAAGATTCGATGCGTGGCAAAATCAGTTGGCGGTCTGAATCGCCACTCAGAAGGCGCTGCCACCGTTGGCTGGGTGTGTGGCGGGGTCCCGCCCACAGAAGCCCTTGCCAGCCTCTCGCCCTCAGTCTACAGGGAGACGCCGGACCGGATGGACCCTCCGGCGGGCAGAGGCAGCAAGGCATCCACGCCTTTACTCCCTATGCGCCCAATGGCGGCGGGGAGGCAGGAGGACAGGCCCTGCTGGCCTCACCGCACCGTGCTGCTGCCCTCCAGCCCCAGCTGGCCTCGCCTGCGCCGCCACTGCTGCCTTCTTCCTCCCCACACTCTGGATGTGGCCTCCTTGCACCTCCCTCCCGCACCCAGCTGTTCGAGTGAGGCTGGTGGAGAGCCGGGCCCCAGCTGGAGGGGGAGGACGAGGGAGATGAGACAGCAGCTCCCCGCTCTACCTTGCTCTAGCCTCCTCTCTGCCGGCACCGATGTCGCCTCCACACGGCCTGCTGAGAGGACAGAAGGGAGGGAGGAGCGGCGTACAGCCAGGAGGGAGGGAAGCGGCCAGCACCACTGCTGCCCCGGGGATGCCACACGCCAGTCGGGGACACTGCTGAGGGGAGCAGCCCAGCTGAATGGCCAGGCGCCGCTGAGAGCAGGGCAGAGGGTCCTGGCTGCAAGGTGAGAACCCCGAGAGAAAAAGCTTCGCAGAATGACGGGAAAAAACAGGATCATGAAACGAAGGGGAAAATTGGGTGAAACCGCAAATCAAATTGCGGCTGCATGGCTTCGAGTGGGAAACTGACCAATGGAAACGGGGCAAAGGGAGGTGCAACGGCCTCAGTTCTCTTCAGCAGTCAGTTCTGAAGTCTTTCAGCTCAGGATCCTGTCACTCAAGGGTCTCTGGTTCTGTAAGATATTAACCCTTTACAGTCTATTACATATTTATACAACACTTATGAGATTTTAAAGCGCAGTCTGCCATAGCAGGACACTAAACCATCCTCCCAAACCTGCTCCACCCCTCCCCACCAGTGTTCCCTCTAAGCTGAGTTAGTGTGAGCTAGCTCACAGCTTTTTAGCCTCCGGCTCACACATTTTTGCCTTAGCTCAGGAAGGATGGCTCCAGAGCACACTAATTTATGCAGGAGCTAAATCACTCGCTCACAACTTTAATGCAAGTAGCTCACAAAGTAGAATTTTTGCTCACAGGACTCCACAGCTTAGAGGGAACCTTGCTCCCCACCCAAATATTAGTCAAGAGCCCAGGACTATCATCAAGTCTTTGCTCAGTCTTTTGTTAAACTAGCCCAAGCTGCTACCCTGGGCAGGTAATGGAATCACCCTATTTTGGGCATATCACAGCATACAGTGTAATGCACATTACAGCATATCTTGCCCATACAGTTGAGGACAGCAATGCCTTTTAACAGCAACAGTTTTACATAGTTCTTAATAACTATCTGATTCACAATCTGCTTTCACCCCTCTTCCCCATCGCTAATGTAACCTGGGGGGACCAGAATTGTATGATGGCGCCATATGACATGATTGAGGTTTATAAGATTATGCATGGGAAAGAGCAGGTAGAGAAAGAGGTACTTTTCTCCCTTTCTCACAATACAAGAACTCGTGGGCATTCCGTGAAATTGCTGAGCGGTCGGGTTAGAACGGATAAAAGGAAGTACTTCTTCACCCAAAGAGTGATTAACACTTGGAATTCACTGCCACAGGAGGTGGTGGCGACTACAAGCATGGACGGCTTCAAAAGGGAATTAGATAAGCATATAGAGCAGAGGTCCATCAGTGGCTATTAGCCACAAAGTATAGATAGGGGCTATGGGGCGAGTGATGCTCTTTCATCTTGGTGCTGGGGGGGGGGGTCAACAGTGGGAGGGCTTCTAATGTCCTGGCCCCACTGGTGGACCTCCTGATGGCACCTGGTATTTCTGGCCACTGTGTGATACAGAGTGTTGGACTGGATGGCCCTTTGGCCTGATCCAACATTGGCATCTCTTATGTTCTTATGTTCATATGGCTATTGGGTTTTGGAATTGTATTTTACATTATTTAAATAGATTTTGTGTGTTTTATATGAGCCTGCTTGCAGGGAGGGTGGTATACAAACCTAATATAATAAATAAATGATTTTTTTGATTTTTTTCTCTCCCTAAAACTTTCATTCCCCTAAATTCAAAATCTGCCAATGAGAACCAAGACTCAGACCCCCAAATCTACCCAGCTGTGGCACCTACCTACAGTAAAGATGTTCCATTCCCTCTGATTTTGTAGCTGGTGTCAGAGTTCCTGGAGAAATCAGTTCCCAATAACAATCACTCAAAAGAAGTAAAGTTGATTGAGACATTGATAGGATCCAGATTCATGACGTACTTTGTTAGGACTAAGGTCCAGCACGCGAAGCCATCAATTATAACATAATTAAAAATACATCAGTGGCTCTTGGCCAATCACTTCTAAACTCAAAGCCCACCAAACTAATGCTCTGAGATTCCCTTGGGAAAAGGGATACTAAAGACAGTGCAGGTTTCAGCGTTACATGGCTAAACCAGACACCAGACAGCTAATGGTCAGAAACGAAACCATAAATTCCAGTTCACAACCCCCCCCCCACCTCTCCATGGCAACCAAGCTCCAGACATGTGCTGCGGTTGACAGCTGATTTCTGGTTCCTACCCATTACCCCAACCTCATGGTTGGTTTCTTTCTTACTCTTGCTGAAATCAATCTCCATAATTTTGACCTTGGCCATCACGTCTCATAGCTGGTTTTTTGGATCCAAGCCTGTTTCCCCAACCTTCTGGTTGGTTCATGTTCTGGACCCCACTCTTTGGCTGAGATCACTGAGCTTTCCCCTCATTGGAACATCATCCCTGTTATCTACTTAGAATAATAGAATCATAGAATGTTAGAGTTCAAAGGGACCTTGCAGGTCATCTAGTCCAACCCCCTGCACTCTGCAGGAGCACAGCCGAAAGATAGCCCTACAACATCCCCGAAAGATGGTCGTCCAGCCTCTGCTTGAAAACATCCAGCGAAGGAGCATCCACCATCTCCCGAGCCAGTCTGTTCCACTGCTCAACCCCTCTTACAGTTAGGAAGTTTCTCCTGATATTTAGCCGGTAACGACTCCCTTGTAATTTCCACCCATTAGATCTAGTCTTGCAATCTGGAGCAAGAGAGAATAGATCCGCTCCATCTTCTACATGACAGCCCTTCAAATACCTGAAGACTGTAATCATGTCCCCTCTAAGCCTTCTCTTTCCCAGGCTAAATATACCCAACTCTTTCAGCCTTTCCTCATAAGACTTGGATTCCAATCCTCTCACCATCCTGGTTGCCCTCTTCTGGACATGCTCGAGCTTGTCAACATCCTTCCTAAAATGTGGTGCCAAAAACTGGACACAGTACTCCAGGTAAGGCCTGACCATAGCAGAATAGAGTGGAACTACCACCTCCCATGATCTGGACAGCTACCCTGGCACAGAACCCTAGACCAGGGTATGGATTTCAGCCCCACTCCAAAAGACATATTCATATAGGCAGGTGCAAGATAACGCCACCCAGGACAATAGCTCCCCCCTGGGACATTTCAGTGTGCGGAAATGGTACAGGGGAGGCAGTAGGCCCTCCTCCCCTCATACCATGTCTCAAGTTGAATTGGGCCCATGCAGACTTTTAAAACACCATTT
>NW_015159711.1:568539-589495 GCF_001447785.1 Gekko japonicus
CAGGAAACCTAGACCCAGTTTGTTACAAAATGTATCATAGGCTGATTTTGCACAAGGAGCTGTACCACTGTCATGCCTCCCTTTGCCCCGTTTCCATTGGTCAATTTCCCACTCGAAGCCACGCAACTGCATTTTGACCCCGCGGTAAAAAAACAGGATCACGAAACCGCAGGGAAAATCGGGCGAAGCCGCGGGTCAAAATGCGGCCGCGCGGCTTCGAGTGGAAAACTGACCAATGGAAATGGGGCAAAGGGAGGCGTGATGGCGGCACAACTTTTTGTGCAAAATCAGCCATATAGTTTGGCCCTCAGTACTTTCTTCAGCACCTGCAGGTCAGCCCACCAGTCGTTCTACCAGTGAGATGAGTTTTCCCCTTTCTGCTGCCATGATGCATGTGTTTGATAGCTTTGCCTCCTTTCCTTATCTGTACCTCCCCCCACCTCCAATGTCATCTTCCCCTTATTCATTATCCCCTTCCCCCTCTTCTGCTTTCAAGTTTCTCTGTTTCTCTTTTTTGTTCCCATTTCCCCCTTTTTTCCAGTGTCTCTGAATCTCCGTATTTCCTGTTTCTGCTTGCTGCTCTCCCCCCCACCTTTTTGCCTCCATCTCCTCTAGCGCCTTCCAGGTTTTCTTCCCAGCTTCCCAGCACTTCCATTGCTTGATCCATCCTGTTTTCTGCAGAATTAAAAATGTGTATGACTGAAAAAAGGCCTCTATGGAAATGACTGAAAACAGAACTGGTAGTTATTGCAAGTTAACTATTACAGAATTTAAAAAGTTTGTTGGGGGGGAGGGTGAATCTTTTAATGACAATTTGTAGAGACTGGGGAAGGAAACAATGGTTTTGGTCCAGTTGGCCGAAATAATCCAACTTTAAAGAATATCTCAATTGATGTATTAGAAAAACGCTACATATATTTTAGATATATTGTAAGGAATATGATAACTTTTATTTGATCTAGTTTTGTAGGTGGCTGGCACATGACACCCAGCACACACACACACCTGCTTCATGCAAACTGCATTTCTGATCAGCCTAAACTGAGCATAGCTAACGAGGCTTTTGTCCTGATTGTTGTTTTCATCATTGTTTTAAAATGTTGTTTTTAATTATTTAACTTACATGTTATTGTTTTCACGACTTTTGTGTGACCTTGTAACCTGCCTTGAGCCTGTTCGCAGGAAGGGTGGGATAAAAATGAATGAATGAATGTCTAGGGTTCCAATCACAAAACTACAAATCTTACAACTTTTAAAGTCAATCGCAATGTTTTTACATTCTTTTTCTACATCTACCATCTACAACCAATTTGACTGTGTGCCCCACCCACACATAACACCAAATTTTGTACTAGGACAATATTTAACTTGAGAGAATTTGTCCAAGAAATGTTAAACACTTTCAAGCCAGCATCTACAAACGCAGCAGAATGAAGTATGGGCAAAATTAATTCATCTTTTTTCTGGCAAAGCAATCTACCTCAAATCATTCTTACCCACTTTGTGTTGTTATTACTTTTGTCATTCTCTTATTATTCTAAAGGTATGGTTGACGTTTCTGCTTTCGTAGCTCATTAAGGTTATTATCCACTTAAGACAACCATTCATCTGTGAACTACCTCCAAGGTCCTCCCCTGATGTTCACTGGATCCTCCATAAATAGTGGCGCTCCATGCCGTAGCCCTCATCAGACCTTCCAGGTGACTGCTCCTTCACTGAATCAGCTGCCAGTTTGACTTGCTCGGCTCAAGATCTGAACCACCATGAGGGTCTTCTTGGTTCTTGCCATTGCTTTGCTGTTCCTGGTCTCTGCAGCCTCTGCAGGTAATATTGGGGGAGATGAATGCGGGGAGGTAGAAGTCAGTGGCCACAATCCTAAGTACATTCTCCCGAGTAGGCCTTCCCCTACAGTTGCATTCAGTGACTCCTTTTAATAACAGCGGCCTCTTTTGTCTAGCCATGGGAGCAGGAGGGGAGCGAAGGGTTCCCAGGTCCCCTCTGGCCCTGGCAGCGGGGGATGGGGGGGTAGGGTTGCCAGATCCGGATTGGGACACTCCTGGAGATTTGGGGGTGGAGCCTGGGGAGGGCAGGGACCTCAGTGGGGTACAACGTCATAGAGTCCACCCTCCAAAGCATCCGTTTCCTCCGGTGGAACTGAGCTCTATAATCTGGAGATCAGCTGTAATTCCAGGGGATCCCCAGGTCCCATCTGGAGGCTGGCATCCCTAGGGGAGGGATCTCTAACAAGACTTAAACATAAGCTTTTGTACCCTGCACCCAGGGTTCTGATGACAGGTTGTCTGAGACCCCAGGGGCAATCTCTGTCAGTAATTATAGTATCCAGCTAAGTCATCATGGAATGAGATTTTATTTCTTAGAGTTATCATGGGCATTTATTGGGTTGAGCTGGTAGCATTCCCCCCTCAGCAGTCCAGCTCCAGAATTCTGTGATGATTTCATGTGGCTTTTTTTTTTTTCTTGGTCTGTGGCATTCTGAACTTTTAGCTTATGCTCACTGGGAATGGAAGCTTTTGTACCCTGCACCCAGGGTTCTGATGACAGGTTGTCTGAGACCCCAGGGGCTATCTAGCCATCTTTGTCTATGGTTGCCTTCAGCAACTTCCTTTAGAAAGCTAGAATTTTCTTATGTGAGAAGAAACTTCTGGACCTCTGGGTGGGCGGACATACCCTGACAGAAACTTTAGAAAACCCCTTACGGAAGACAATGCTGATTAACATTTGAAACAATCAACACGCATGGCTAGTACTCATGCCAGACATCATTTCACAGCTGGGAATGTGCTAAACTTTATTGTCCAGACTTAGCATGGGGATTCTCCTGATCCTGCCATAGGGTGATGATTACTGTGGGAAGGTGACGACCTGTGGGGCCATAGGTACACAACAGTCTCAAAGTGCTTTAAAGGCCTTTCCTTCTTTCCTGTGGAAGCTGGTGAGGGGCAGCCTGCTAGGGAACTGTAATAGAGAATTCATCTTACGTCTTAAACAAGATTAACAATCTGAATAACAAAATACATTGGCTGACAGAATCATTGCTTTGGGGAGGATTTGTTGAAGTGTTCTACCCACTTAAATGTATTTCCTGAGGAAAACCTCTGTAAAGGCTTTCATAGATGAGCTTCAAAGCAAAGCAAATTTCACATATTTATTTCAGAATGCTTTAGAAAGCTAGGGAAGCCCAATACATGCCGAGAAAGAAAACTCGCTGATATCGTTGGACTATCCTTTCATGGAAAACCTGAATAACTCTGTGTGACAATTTTATAGACAAGGGGACAAGCATTACCTTAGAGAATCATTACAACTTTTTCATGTGTTGATTCTGTAAATAAGAGGGTGGATCTCAAGTTGATTTTAGGAGATCATATGCAGGTGTGTTGAGATATGTCTGATAATGCTCGTTAACAGCTCAAGCAAGATTTAAAAGTCTGTATGTAACACTTCAGGAGAAATGAAAAAGCCACAATTATTACTTTTGTCTTCAGCTACATTAGTGGGCTGTCAAAGATTTTTTAAATCCTGTACTTTTCCTGATGGGCTGGTGAACTTTCCACAGTGGCTGTGAGAAGTGCATAAGAACACGCATGTTTAGAATGCCTGTCAGGACACCAAGGCAGATTGCCCCCGACTGTGTTTGAGCTCAGGAGAAGGCCTGGATAGCCAGGCAGCCCTGATGAACATCTAAGTCCCACCGCTTGGCTGAGAACCAGCGTGACTTGGAGCGATGCACTCTGGCAGTGCTGGGTGTCCTCCAGGTCTCCTTTCTCTGCCGGAAGCCTACAGAAAAGTGCCCTTGGGAGGCTGAGATCGTGACGCTACAGATGCTGTTCTTTACTTGAGGACTACCTGCTCCTGAGCCTGAGGTGCAGCAGGAACCATTAACCCCTCTTCTTTTCAGCAGCCAGTAGAAGGCTCCTTCCCTGACTAGTCATCTTGCCAGCTTGGAATGTGCTCCTGCAGCCTGTATCTGTAGAGAGACCATCAGTAGCACTCTCTAGTGGCCACAATCGCACTGTTGAGGAATCTCACTGGTTAATCAATTAAAGGCCATGATGTAGCTATGTGTTTTTAAACACTATCTTCATTGCTTAATTCTGGATTTTCCCTCATGCAGCCTGCAAAGATGATTGTTCCTTCCCCAGCACGTGCACAACAGAGAAACACTGTCCAAAGGGCTACCTTCGACCAAGCTGTACCTGTGAATTGCAGAAAATAGGAAGGCCATATTGCTGTGTTCACTTCCATTCCAAAAAGCCATACCACTACCTCGGTGGCTCTCAGGACTGAGAGTTGAGCGAAGTTCAGCTAAGAAGAGGAGCTTCAGGGGCCACAGTCATCTCCCCAGCCCTGGGCAAAGCCGTCTTGCACGCTCCCTCTTGCTAAATAAAGAAGTGATCTTCTAAAAAGGTCCTGTTGGGATTTTCTATGTAAATGCAGAGTTAATAATGCAGCAGAATACTTGTCTGAACTTTAAAAAGAAACTTTACTGATGAGGGAGGGAGTTACCGGGAGATTAAAGAAACAAACAACACAGGAAGACATCTTGTCTAGCTGCACTAACCTACACCTTTACCCTGAGACTTCTTGTGTGAGGACAAAGTGGAGGAGAAGAACCAAAGAGCAATAAAACGGAAACCCAATGCTTACTCTTTAGTCCACCCCCTAAGTATTGATTACCCAGTTGGAAAATCCTAATGCTAACTAATTATGCATTTTGTTACCTTGCTTTGGCAGTAAATACGTACAGGTTCCTCCATGGGGTCCCTAACCTAAACTAGCTAGAACATCAGCATGCATAAACAAAAAGTTAATTCTTTCATGACTACAGAGAGAGAACTTGTAAGTCCCAACAGGTCTCCTATCCAAATACTTGCCAGGGCCGACCTGAGATCTGATGAGGCTGGGCTAGCCTGGGCTATCCAGGTCAGGGCATTTACTTTTTTAGAGAGAACAGAGAAGAGAGATTGGATTTATAACCCGCCCTTCATTACCCGAAGGGGCCTCAGAGCGGCTTACAATCTCCTTTCCCTTCCCTTCCCCACAACAGACACCCTGTGAGGTAGGTCGGACTGGTAAGAGGTGTCATTCCAGTCACAGAACACTCCAAGGACCATCAGTCCATTCTGGGGACTGCCATTCCAGTCCCAGAGAAATCTTTCTGGGCCCAGATACCATCATGCCACCCTGGGAGATGTCACTTCAGACCCAAGGCAGGTCTTTCTAAATCTGTTTCTCATTTTCAGTGAAACTTTTGTTTCCCGTAATGTATTTCAATGGAGCCCAAGCAAGTCAATTGACATTCCTGGCTCCCATTGTAGCCAATGGTCCTTTCTTGAGGCATCTCCCATCTCATCTATACATCTAATTCTCAACAGTCCCCTCTGCGTGCGGATACTAATTTCTGCAGATAGGGGGCACACTCTCTCCCAACAGGTTTTTCTACAGACTCGGGGGACTCCGAGTACATGGGCCTGCAGAAAAGTAAACAAAACAAAACTTGGGGAATTCCCCCCAGTACCTTTTGAAATGGTTGCCACAGGGATGTACTTCTGGCCCTGCTGCATCGACAGTGAGAAATAGACTGGCTGATAGTCACGGGGCGGGGGGAGGAAGCAAAAAGCAGAACTGGAGCTCGGATTGGGAAGGATTCCCCCTACAGTATGAATGGCTAAATAGCATGGGTTTGGACTAGGATTGCCCACTTCAGGTTGGGAAATTTCTGGAGATTCTGTGGTAAAGTCCGAGGAGTGCAGAGTTTGGGGAGGGGAGGGGCCTCAGCTGAATATAATGCCTCAGTCCACCCACTTCCTCCAGAGGGACAGATTTTTGTTGTCTGGAGTTCAGTTGTAATTTTGGGGGATCTCCAGGTCCCACCTGGAGGCTGGCAAACCTAGACCTAGCAGCACCCTCTGGGTGACTTGATGCCATCTGACTTGCATAACTCAAGTAGGCATGGCTGCTTGCTACTGTTCAACAGCAGCCACCCTATGAAAGCTGGTGTGGTGTTGCAGATAATAATTAGGGTCTCTGAGACCAGGTTTAGATCCTCATCTTGCTGTGGAAGCTCACTGGGTAATTTTGGACCAGTCACATACTTTCAGCCTAACCTACCTCATAAGATTGTTGTGCGGATAAAAAAGAGGAGAGAATAATGTCAACTGTTTTAGTCCCCACAGTGGAGAAAGACCATAGTTTTCCTCAGTAGAAGCTGCAGGGGGGAAAGAGATGGAAAGCTGAAGTCAGAGGGGCAGATAAAGGTAGGTTGGCTGTTGGGTGGGAAAGAGATAGGGATGTCAATTCCATGTTGAGAAATTCCTGGATATTTGAGGGGTGGAACCTTGGAATGGTGGGGATTGAGGTGGGCAGGGACTTCAGACAGATATAATGCCATAGACTCTACCCTCCAAAGTAGTAATTTCCTCCAGTGGAATTAGTGTTGCCAACCTCCAGGTGAGGGCTGGAGATTTCCTGGAATTACAACGAATCTCCAGGTGGCAGAGATCAGTTCCCCCGGAGAAAATGGCTGATTTGAAGGGTGGAGTTTATGGTATTATACCCTGCTGAGGTCACTTCGAAGCGCACACCTCATCCTCTCAAGACTCTACCCCCAAATCTCCAGGAATTTCTAAACATGGAGCTGGCAATCCTAAAAGGAATGGATCTATGTATTTGGGCAATCCATTGTGATTCCTGAAGAGCAGCTACTGCCACTGCTTCTGTGAGTGGGGGGAAAGTAGGTGTGAAACTGGGAGAGTGATGGGGCAGAAAGAGTGATGGGGGTAGGGGCAGAAAGGATGTGACAGGCATGGAGAGGACAGAGTAAGAAATGGGGTGGCAGGAAGGAGAAAGTGTGTGAGAGAAGTAGGGGGAGAGGGGAAGAAGCAGTGGTGAGGGCAATGGGATAGCCACTCCCACAAGTTTCTTGCAGGTCCCCACTTCTTTTAGTATATTGTGCCCAAGCTCTCTATCCAGTTGTAGAAGAACAAAAGGGCTCCGCCTGGAGGGAGGGAAAGGGAACTGCACAGCAGTTCATTATAGTTTGTCTCCAAAGGTGGTTGGCTGGAAGTGCTCTGTGCTCCTCTGTTCCATGGATTGGAGTGGAAGTGAGAAATGCCATTGCTCAAGAAATCAGTAGAGAATCAAGGAAGGACATAAGTACATTCTGCCTGCTAGCACTGCAGCATCTGAAGTCAAAAACAACATAGATTTCTTTGGGGAGGGTAATTTCATTTCATTAAGAATGCCAGATTCCTAATACCATTCTGGAACATCATGGCGATGACTCGAAACAGCGATTTCTGTGTATATCTTCAGCTTGGATATTTTGGTATGCCCACACCCCTACTTAGTTGACAAGACAGAGGTGAATTCCACAATTTAATTATTCATTGAGTAAAGAAGTATTTCATTTTGCCTGTCCTGTACCTATTGCCTGTCATCTTCACTGGGTGCCTTGAAAGTCTGGCTAGCCCTGGGCAGTTTACTCCATTAATGACTAGCCTCACTGAATTGTGGTATGAATAAATGGAATCATTATATTGTAATTGTAATGGTTCTGTAGAACTACAGCATTAAAAAAACAACACGGACAAATGGCATATGCCGCAATTTAAGATAAGCCCCAAAGAAGAATGAAATGCAACAGTAATTTTCAAGGCAGACCACTTCTTTATTTAACAAGCAAAGTCAAATAAAATGGCTTTTTCTAGCATTGGAGAGATGACTCTTGCACATTAAGTGCCTCTGCTTCACTTCTTAGCCTTTTTTGTGTGGAACATACCGTGGATATTTATATGTGGAGCAGGAGGTGGTGGTGATGGTAAAAGAAGCGGCACACAGCAAACTCATCCAGGACAGGCACAAGTGTATCTATGACTCCAACCCAATTCCAATTAAGGCAATCGCCACCAGAATGTTCTCTATATTCTTAAAACCCTGAAAAAGAGAATGTCTAGTTTTAGACAATAATGACATAATGTGAAGGTTTGAAAACAAAATTCTTTACTTTCATAGATTAAGCACTGTGATTCCTCAACAGCATGCCCCAGTCATCAGACTGTGAATCTGAGGCAGAGAGGCACTGTAAACTTTGGGAGTCAGCAAGAGGTTATCCCATGATTCCTACACACTCTGTAAGCTAGGACAAGATCTATTTTGATGGTGGGCTTTCTGCTACCTGCCCTGAGGAAAAGGACATGACTGCTATCTCTAACCCTGAGGCTGGGGATCAGGTTCCCCAAGCAAGGCTCATAGCGCCTATCTGTATCACCTCCTGAACAATGCAGAGAGTATACATAGCTGTCATACTTTATATTCTTGCAACCTCTGTGAAAACATATAAGATGTGTTTTCTGACTAAGCCTGCTTGGATATGTTGATAGTACCTAGCTGAGCTGAAGTTCTTGACATGATAACATCTTTCACTTGAGAGCTCTCCCATGTCCTGTAGAACTCCATTTTACGTCACTATCTGAATTCAGCTCTCTTGAATTCAGCCTCCATTGCCTGCTGGGTATTGCTCAATTGCTCCAGCAGAATTGCATTCAAGTTACCCTCAATGCACCAGAAACATTCATCTCAACTAGGAGAGGACATCTACTAAAGTTTTAATTAGAGATTAGTGTACATTCCCTCCCTCACCCGGCCCGGTTGACCAGTGGGCTAATGAAAGAATGGCTTGAAACTTACAGAAAGTAAAATGAGGTGCGGAGGGTGTGTGTGTCAAAGAAAACGTTTTTGAAAAATGAGCAACTTTATCTACATTCACCTTTCCCTCCACCACTAAATTGTTCAGGGCACTGAGAACCTAGGGAGGACTCTAAGGTGCTCCAGAGGGATCTGTGGAGGCTGGGCAAGTGGACATCAATGTGGAAAATGAGGTTCAACATGGGCAAGTGCAACGTATTGCACATAGGAGCCAAAAATCCTACCTGTAAATATACATTGACTAGGAACAGGGCCCATTGTGGAAATAAATACAATGAGCATTAGAAAGAGGCCCTGGGAGAGGGCCAAGGCCGTAGGCACTCAGCATCAATTTGCCATGGCAACCTCAGCAGGGTATAAGGACACAGAGTCCACCATTTTCTCCAGGGGAATGGATCAATGCCATGTGGACAGCAGTTGTAATTCTGAGTGATCTCCAGCCCCCACCTGAAGATTGGCAACAGTGGTTCCCCATGAGGGAATGGCTGGTTTGGAGGGCAGCGTCTATGGCATTGTACCTGTTTGAGACCCCACTCCTCCTCAAACCTCACTCTCTCCAGGCTCCATCTCTCAAATCTCCAGGAATTTCCCAGCTGGAGTTGGCAACCCTATCTCCTTCCCAGCCAAGCATCAACCTACCTTCATTTCTCCCTCACTGTTCAGCTTTCCATCTCCCCCCACCTGCAGCCTCTACCTGGAGTTGGCAACCCTATCTCCTTCCCAGCCAAGTATCAATGTACCTTCTCACTGTTCAGCTTTCCATCTCCCCCCCCCAACTGCAGCCTCTACTGTGCTCTGAAGCCTTGGCTGTCATGGGGGGAGGGGCCTGTCAGCAGGGTAGAAGGACACAATGAGTTTTCTCCCAAGGCCAAAACAGGTGTGGAAAGGGCCTTTTACTGACAGAAACCAAGCTTGATTGACCAGCAGCAGGCACTGAGGGGAAAGTAGGCTTCCCAGCTCTGAGTAGGGAAATACCGGGAGATTTGGGGGGTGGGTCCTGTGGAGGGCAGCATTTGGGGGGGGGCAGAAGGACTCAACAGGAATTTCCAAACCTGGAGCTGGCAACCATACTCAGGACTGGGCCCAATGAGTTCCTCACAGAGGTGTAGAAAGGGTTTTGTTCCTTTGTCTATTTACTGGCAGAACCAAGCTTGGTTGCCTACCAACAGCCACTGAGAGAGAAGTTAGAATGCTTTGGCCGGTGGCCTCTATGTCATCACTGAGGGAAACCTTTGTCACAGACAGGAGCTAAGCAAGAGAACTGTGTTCATCGGGAGACAGAGTGCTTCTGACACAGAGCACAGTGGCTGAAAGGGGAGTGGGCGGGGAAGAGGAGCACACCCAGCCAATGGCACACCAGTAGTCTTGACTGGCAGCCGACGGGCCAATGGCTGAGAAAACACATGCAATCTCACCACCCCATAGGACAGAAGCCACCACCATTTGGCAATTATATTTAAGAGAGATGGGGTCCAAACTGGTGATAACTGACTAGGAGAGAGATCTTGGAGTTGTGGTAGATAATCCTGAAAATGTCGACTCTGTGACTGCAATAAAAAAGGCAAATGCTATGCTCGGGATTATTAGGAAGGGCAGGGCTTTTTTTGTAGAAAAAGCCCAGCAGGAACTCATTAGCATAATAGGCCACACCCTGACACCACAACGTATTAGCATATTAGGCTGCAGCCCCGTGTTGCCAGAAGTGTGGTCATCCAGCCACGCCCACCTTTTGCTTCTTATTCTGTTTACCTTGTTTGTTGTAAAAACCCAGGGCCTTTTTTTTGTAGCAGGGACTCCTTTGCATGTTAGGCCACACATGCCTACTGTAGCCAATCCTAATGAGTTTCTGCTGTTGGGTGTGGCCTATTATGCTAATGAGTTCCTGCTGGGTGTGGCCAACTCTGGAGCCAGCCGGAACTCCGTTCCTGTGCGTTCCTGCCCAAAAATAGCCCTGAGGAAGGGTATTGAAAACAAATCAGCCAGTATCATAATGCCCCTGTATAAATCTATGGTCTGGTCTCATTTGGAATACTGTGCCCAGTTCTGGTCACTGCACCTCAATTATAGTGGGGAAAGTGCAGAAAAGGATAACTGAAATGATTAAGGGGATGGAACACCTTCCTTATGAAGAAAGGTTAAAAAGGTTGGGGCTCCTTAGCTTAGAGTAATGATGACTGAGGGGTGACATGATAGAGGTTTACAAAATTATGCATGGGATAGAGAAGGTAGAGAAAGAAGTACTTTTCTCCCTTTCTTGCAATACAAGAATTTGTGAGCACTCAATGAAATTAATGAACAGTATGCTTAGAAAAGATAAAAGGAAGTACTTCTTCACCCAAAGAGTAATTAACACATGGAATTCACTGCTGCAAGAAGTGGTGGCAGCTACAAGCATAGACAGCTTCAAGAGGGGAAACATATGGAGCAGAGGTCCACCAATGCCCATTAGCCACATTATATAGATGGAAGACTATGTCTGGGGCAGTGATGCTCTGTATTCTTGGGGCTTGAGGAGGCAGCAGTCGGAGGGCTTCTGGAGTTCTGGTGGACCTCCTGATGGCACCTGGTTTTTGGCCACTGTGTGATACAGACTGTTGGACTGGATGAGCCATTGACCTGATCCAGCATGGCTTCTCATGTTGTTACGTATTGAGAGGCTAGTTGAAGGATCCTTCAAAGTATTTATTATTGCATACTGATATTTAACATGGTTAAAAATAATATCAATTACAAATATCTAAATAATGTTAAAAAAGTTTCTCCAAGTCTACTATCCAAAATTTTTTAGGAAGTGTTTAAAACTGGAATTTTCCTTTGCAGTGCAATGACAACTAGTCCACAGATTAGTTTTGCCCTTCAAAGCTCCCAAACAAGCTGTTGGCTATGTGCCACTGCTATGGCCCTATATTGCCTGGTACATATGAGGTCATCCACCTAATTTTTCTTTTCTCATTTCCAGCATGGTTAGAACTCTTTTCTAATGGGATAAAATAGGGGAGGCCTGCTTTAAAGTTTGAAATCGCAAATGAGTTGATGTTTTCGGAGACTAGAGCTCTCCATCCCTACCACTCATTTCTTTTTCAGATTGATAATCTGCTGTTTTGCTGAGGAGATCAGAGTAGCTTTCATGATTCTCTTCCCTCCCACAAAATCAGTGCACATACGAGTACATTTCCTTAATAATTACCTCCAGTCAGAGGCCACAACAGTTAGCAGAACAGCAAAGCCAATGACAAGAGCCCTCATGGTGAAAGGATGCCTCAGATCACAAAAAGACCCAACAGCAGCTGATCCAGTGGAGAATTCACCCAGAAGATCTGATGAGCCATGTGGTCTGAAGCCCTGGTATTTATGGAGGATGTGATGGGCAGATGAGGTATGAGGTAGGTCATGAATGTACATCACGGAACACTATTGTGTTGTGCTAGCCCCAACACTATCTATGCTTGGAGGGAGAAAAATTAACTCCCATCTTCCATCAGCTTCCACATTGAATCTGTTTGGCGTTAGGAGGCTAAACTCTCCACCCTCCTGATCTTGCTGCGTACATTGAATGAGATGAACTAGATAACCTGTACCTTAGATGCTCATGCAAGCAAAAGCATAATGTATGCCTCAAACGAAAATGATAAGAGGGCTCAGAAGAAAATCATGAACCCAGAAAGAACTGAACTAAATTTGCTTATGGGACAAAAGAGGGCATTGTGTGAAGAGGAGAAAGGAAAGAAATTCAAATCAGATCATGGTGCATTAATGACAGGAACAATGAGGTCAGTTCCCACAATAATGTGCTTTAATGTTGTGCAGTATAGAATAAAATGTGGCATAAATCCCAACTTGGGAAGAAACTGAATGTAAAAAAACTAAATAGACACTAAACAGGACAAAAGTTTGCTTTCAGAAACAGGATTTTAGGAAAGCTTACAGGGACAGCCCTAGAAACCAGAGTGACACAACTGTTTCCCTGAAGATAGGTGGGGTAGGTGTGTTGGTCTGAATTAACAGAACAAACGTTGAGTCTAGTGGCACCTTTAAAACTGACAAAGTTTATTCTGTTGGTCTTAAAGGTGCCACTGGACTCAAAACTTGTCCTACAACTGTTCCCCTGTCCTCCTGCCGTCCCTCTGCACCTTTGATGAAGCATAAGATCCTAAGTAGCTCTGCAACTAATTATAACATTTCAGTCGCAAGATACATACAAAGGCCTTCAGTGATGCCTCAGATCACATGACAGGTTGTGTGGCATGGGGTTCTTCTATCACGTTGGCCTCAGATTGTGCAAATGAAGAAAATACAGGTGGGAACTTGGATTAGGAGAACACCGAGGAAATGGCCATTTGTACATAGCCTTTTCAGTATGCAATTATTGCTAGAAAATACGGCCAACGGTTTTTATTTGTTTGTTTATTAGTTAATTTCATATCCTGACCTTCCCAAATTGGGCTCAGGGCGGGTAACAACAAAGTGCAAAGAATAATGAAAGAATAATTAAAACCAGGTAATATAATTAATTCTTAAAACAGATAAAACCATTAAACAATTAAAAGAAGGTGAGTTACATATGACAGTTCAGAGCCCCATAAACTGGACTGATGGCAACTGGAGTCGCACCAGGCTCATATAATACCAGGACTCTGCATAGGGCAAATAGGGCAACTTCTATGCAGGGAGGTCAGCTAATTGGGTGTCCACCTCCTCAACTGAAAGCCCAGCGGAACAGCTCCATTTTACAGACCCAGCAGAACTGTGGCTGTGTGGGGGCAGCTTAGGATCAGGTATCCAACTCCCGACTCTGGACAAAGTTCCATTAACACCAGTATAAACGGTGAAGAGTCTGGCCATGACCCTGGATGCCTCCCTTTCAATGGAGGCCCAGGTCACAAATGTTGCCATGCTGGCATTTTCCCATTTACACCAAGTCAGGCAACTGGCCCATTTCCTGTCTCACCCTGACCTAGCCACAGTGATCCACACATAGTCACCTCCAGGCTAGATTACTATAACTCACTGTCTGCAAGGCTACCCTTGAGTCTGACCAGAAAACTTCAACTGGTCCAGAACGCAGTGGTGCAGGTCCTTACAGGTACCCCTTTTAGAGCACATATCCAACTGATGCTCCACCAGATGCACTGGCTCCAGATTGAGTACTGGATCAAGTTCAAGGCACTGGTTTTAACCTTTAAAGCCCTATGCGGTCTGGGACCAACATACCTTTGGGACCACCTCTCCTGGCATACCCCTTCTGTACTACCAAGCGTATGAATGAGGTCAGGGGATCTCCTTATGTTGTATCCTTATATGTTTGCAATTGTGTTGCTGGTATTAATGATGGGCCATAGGTATAGCCATATTCATTCCAATTATTCTGGTAACGGAGATTTCAAAAGTCTGAATGTGTGTCATTCCATCAAGGTAAGGATGTACAAGTGTACTAAAGATCTTGTATACATATGTTTGAATGTGTGTCTATACTATGTTGTATAGTGACCACTGAGGAAGGCCCTTTGAGGCTGAAATGTGTTTGGTCTTCAGTTAGAAATTGTTGACCCATCATGTGTATTAATATTTGATATGCTTTTATTAGTCTGATACTTGAAAATCTTTTTTTAACCCGAATATATTTTAATATGTGTACACCCTAATAAATTTTGTACTTTTATAATATATATGGTCAGCTTAACCCTTCTGGTTTGCAGTGTTATCTTGGGTTGAGTTTTTCCCTTCCCCCCTTTTTTGTCGGACTATTTTTGTTCACCTGTGGAGACAGTAAGAAAGGGGGGGGTGAGCCATCAAGCAACTAGTAACTTCATTGCAGCAGCTGAAAGAAGAAGGGGAGTCTGGAGAGCAGATGAGAGCTGTTCAGCATGCCATGGAAAAACCAGAGGAGGATAGAAAGAGCCGTGTGCATGCACGGGCTCTGTCTTGGCGCTGCTCCTTCAGAAGCCCGGCCTCTTGCCCAGCCCCCTACATTGCTTCACTGCCCTCTACCTGCTGTGGAAGATGTACTGCACCAATCTCCTTTCCACCAACCTCTTCACTGCCATCTGCCATCTTCGTATATCTCCTCAACCCAGTGACCCCCCAAGCATGCCTCCTCAAACTCTGGCTCTGGCCCAGCTGGTAAGGAGGAGGAGGTTGGGGTTCATAGTGGAGGCAGCTGCACCCTTTGTGTGATGTGTGTTGGTCTCTCAAAAACATCTGGTTGGGCACTGTAGAAAAGGGAATGCTGGAACAGATGGTTACCAAGGTCATAGCTTGTGTAGGGCACCAAAAACTAGCCAGTTAGCAGTCCACAATCTGCAAATATCTGCTTTGCTTTAGATTTTTATCTTGCCCGGCTCCTCCCATAGTGCCTTTGTTTGCCCTGTACATAAACGTTCAGTTCTTTCTAGATCTATATGACTTCCTTGAGGGTTCTGACTGGATTCCTCTTATTGTGCTTTTCTGAGGTACAAATTATGATTTTGTTGCATAAGCTGTTAAGGAATCAGTTATCCAATTCATCTCTTGCCACTCGAGACGAGGAGGATGACAAGTTCCAGTTGATGGTACTAGATTCTATTACTCTGGTGAGAGCCAAAGCAGGCTCCAAAATATATCTCTAAAATGTCTGCAGAGGAAACAAAGTAGCAAGTGAGTTTCAGTCTACCTGGTTCTTTCCGTTATTTAAAGATTTAGGGTCGCCTCTCATCCTCAAGGGAAATGAGAGGCTATTGGTGAACCATTTTTATTCTCTGTTTGGCATGCAGAAGGTTACAGGTTCAATCCCCAGCATCTTCAGTTAAAGGTTCTGGCACTAGGCGATGTGAAAGACCTCTGCCGGAGACCCTGGAGAACAGTTGCCTGTCTGAGCAGACAATACTGACTTTGATGGGCCAAAGGTCTGATTCAGTATAAGGCAGCTTCATGTGTGTGTTCAGAATAGTCACTAATCACTTATACTATGATCCAAATAATTAAAAAAGAGAGAAAACCACAAAATCTTATAGCAAATAAAAAGCACACTCCTCACAAAGTAAATCATAACGTTTATTTACTTCCTTTTGCAAACCTTCTGAAAGGTTGCCGCCAGGGGTCATGTTGTAGAAAAAGAGCTAGGGAAACTCATTAGCATAACTCATTAGCATATGCCACACCCCCTTACATCACCAGAAGTGTGTCATAAGGCCACACCCCCTGACATCACCGGAAGTGTGTCATAAGCCGCTGGGCCCACTGGGGAGGGCGGGGTATAAATACGAAAATAAATAAATAAATAAATAAGGCCACACACCCCGCCCCCAACGGTCCCGGCCGCCACCGCCGGCCTTGCAGCTCCACTGCCGAGCCCCATGAGGGGCCCGGCGGTGGACCTGCAAGGCCGGCAGGAGTGCAAGTAAGCCCCGCGAAGGCCCTCCCTGGCCCCAGGCAGGCAGGGGTGGGGAGAGGCAGGGAGGAAGCAACTTACCCTCCCTCTTCTCCTGCCTCCTCCTGGCTGAATGAGGGCCGGAAGCGGGGCGGCCGGAAGCAGGGGGCGGGGCTTCGTCATGTGCCCCGCCCCCCATACCTCACCCGGGGGAACTGCGTTCCCCCGCGTTCCCCCCCGAAATGACCTCTGGTTGCCGCTGAACGTCCTCCAGTGGTCATTTCCATGGGACTGATGACACAGCATTAAAACCACAGACCATCAGTATGGAAGTGTATATCTGGCAGACAGAGGGCACTTTTTGTGCAGTTTCCAGATTACAAAGGGCTTTGAAGTAAGAACCAGCTCCCTAAATTGGGCTCAAAAGCAAATAGCAAGCCAGTGAAGTTGCTTTGGAACAGCCTTCATTTGCCCGTGACAGTCAATACATACAAATAACAGGGAAGGGAGATCACCCTTCTGTTAAGCAATTGTAAGCAATTGTAAGCAGCACTCTCTAGCTGCTGACGAAACTGCACACTTCTTTCAAGTGCTTGGTTGAATTGTTTCTGGACATTCTTATGCTTCCTCCCAAGGCTGACTTACAAAAACTTTTTTTCTGCTTGGAAGAGTGGCAGCTGCATGGCCTGACCCTGTAGCATGGCAGCTTTGCCCAGCTGACCTGGATTCAGTGACTTCTGAGCATGTACCAATTCCACCCACTGTGGGAGCATAAATGCAGCACCCATACTAGAAATGTAATTAATGTAATCCAGGAAAACTGGCAATTCTTATTCATTTACCAACAGGGCTATCCAGTCAGTTGTTGTGCGTCCTGATTGCCTTCAGGGACACTTACATATAAAGATTATTATGGTAAAGCAATGTGAATGTTACAGATGCATGGAGCAGCTTGGGCAGGTTGCTGAATCTACACATGTGAACATTTTATGAACTAGATGTAGATGTCACTTGCAGGAACAGCAGGAACACAGCACATTTCCTAACTGCTTCTCTGTGTTGAATTCTACTATCTTTATAAATGTAGAGTTTGGAGCTGAGTTTTTTTTTCCTGTTTCCCCAGAAGATCAGACCAGAACCAAGGGATTGAAATTAAATCAAAAGAGTTTCTGGCTAAACATTAGGAAGAACTTCCTGACTGTTAGAGCGGTCCCTCTGTGGAACAGGCTTCCTGGGGGAGGTGGTGGGTTCTCCTTCTTTGGAGGTTTTCAAACAGAGACCACCTGGGTCACAAAGGCAGCTGCAAAGTGAATGGGTGGGATTATTACGGTATGTAGACATTCTAACAGTGCTGTAGAAATGACACCTGAAAACCAACAATATAGGCAAGCGGTGAGTGCTGTGACCTAAGATAAACTTCAAGGAAGAATGAAATGAAGCAGTCATTTGCGAGGCCAAACATTTATTTATTTATTAGAAGCAGTCAAACAAATTGCCTTTTCCTCTCACTGGAGAGACAACCTCTGCCCCTAAGGCTCCTCTGCTTCATTTTTCACCCTTTTTTGTGGTGAGCGTATTGTGGATAATGAGGACGTGGAGCTTTATGATGAGGAGCAGGATGGACATAATAATGAGAGGCGGGTGGTGGTGCGTCACAGCAAACTGTCCCAGAAGGACAGGCACAGGTGCGGCGGCCAGTCAAAGCCTTTCCACAGGTTTTACCACAGGAGTAACAGGATTCGCCACATTTGCTATGCGCTGAAAAAGGAAAAAAAAAAGGCTATGGTTAGATGGTGGTGGTGGGGATGATCATGATAATGGTTTTGGTAGTGATTCTCTTTCTACAAAATTTCTCTTCAAGCATAATTTCAAAAGCAAAATATGAAAGAATCCAAACTCTGAAATATAGGAATACTCTGTTAGAGCTGCTTAGTTACTCCTGGAAAGAAGTTTCTGGGAAAGAGGAAATGACTGTTAAGCCCATAGAAGTCTGTGGGGTAGGTGTGTCTTTCCCGGTCCCCCAAACTGCCATTTCTACAACTGAATGTGTGTGTTGGCTTTGTGCCAGTGTCATGGCCACCTAGTGGGTAATACCTTGGGAGCTGATGGAGACATACATCACCCTTTTCCTTTCTTCATATCCAATAAGGTTAAGAATGTTTTTAAAATGTTATTGAAGCGGAAGAGGGCCCACACTAATTGTGTGACATGTAAGCTCTGTTAGACATGAACACAAATTTAAAGAGCACAGAGTCATTCCCAAGACAGGTGTTTTGCCCTCAACATTTATATCCTTCATTCCAAACCTTTTCTTCATGGTATCCTTTGGGGCATGTTTGCTTGAATGAAAGCACAAGGCTGCAATCCCCCCCCCCCAAGAGACCTCAGGGCCCAGAGGGCGTTTTTACCCTCATTTCCATTGCCCCAACCCACCTCTCTCTATCTCCATTATAGCACACCTTTGTTCTTTGCAGCTTCATTTTCCTTATTCCTTATATTATTTACACAGCAAACTGCTCCATTCCACTAGCAGAACACAAACAGTCAAAGGAGACCCTGCACAAGGTTATAACAGGATAGCCATGACATCCCACAGTGCAGCAACTCAAATACCCCACCCTGACTGACAGTATGTTCCTACAGTAATTGCCCTACTATGTCAGGTTCAGGAAGGCTGTCCCCATTCACCGTTTTGAGACTCCCTAGATTACAGAGAAAAGGTGGCTTCTAGGAAGCTTGGTTTCTCCTCCCCACACAAAGATCAGTTTCAGTATATTTCCCTCATCATTACCTGCAGAGGCCAGAGTGACCAGCAAGAGCACAGCAAAGGAAAGGAAAAGGGCCCTCATGGTGAAAGCCCAGCTCAGATCTCAACAAGTCAAGATGGTAGCAGATGTCATGAAGGAGAAGGTCCCTCAGAAGGTCTGATGATTGGTGTGGTCTGAAGCCCTGGTATTTATGAAGAGTTCATTCAATAAAGGAGGAGGAGCTTACGGGGTGGACTATTGTATTGAATGGACAATTGTATTGAAAGCAACACGTCCGAGTTCTGCGTCATCACACCAATACATGCTATTTGGTGCAGAGAGTAAAAACAGTTCAACCTCCCCATACTTTCCTTGCAGAATCTGTTTCCTGTCAGAAGGCTCCACCCTTCTGATCAGCATTGAGAGTAGACAGTTCGGCAAGTGGCCCTTCCATAGCTTACGAAAGCACAAACATAACAGCCTTTCTCAAAAGGTAATGATAAGACAGATCCAATTGGCTCTTTGAAGAAAATCATGGACCCAGAAAGAACTGAACAAACTGTGCTTGGGGAACAAATGAGGGTGATGTGAGGGGAGGGGTGCAGAGGGGAATGATGGGAGAGGAAGTTAATAGGTGGTTTTGTCAGACTGATAGTTTCAGACATTTGATCAACCCCTAAAGTGCTCTGCCTTTATGTCCTGCAGCCATCAGAACAGCACTTGGAATTAAATGTTGCACAGGTTCCCACTTGGGCATTACTTGGGTATGGAAGGATTAAGAAGATATTTTCAATTTCCAGCTTTTGAAAGAAATTATACTTCATGGACACTTCCTTAGAATCTAGAACTTTATTTATCATAGCTGGTAGCTTCTAATAGATCTCCCCAGTTCTGTATATTCTCTTTTTAATGCCAGTGGCAGTGAATTTCATTTAAAAATTCTGCATTGTGTGAAAAAAATGTTTTTTAGGCCTGTACGGAATCCACTGCTGATCAGCTGAAATGGGTAACTACAGATCTCCGGTGTACCAGTGGTGGTGGTGGTGGGGCTATCTCAATCCAGTCCTTTTACACCTGGTATATTTTTACAAACTTCTCCCATGTTCCCCATTCATCATTTTTTATTACATCAACAGTACCTCGGACATTTTAGCTGATCTTTATAGGAAATGTTCCCTGGCCCCAGGATAATGTCCATGGCACCTTTATGCACTTTCCCTGACTCCCCAGTATCCATCCTGGGATTTTCCAGTAGTGGTCACAGCAGAATATCACCTCTTGCCTCTGCAGCCAGAGATCTGGATGAGCTTTGAAAGTCTGGGTTATCATCTTTGAGCAAATGGCAACTATCTAAATTAGACTATATTTAATAGTGTCTGACTCTATAATTTCTTACAATGAGATTATTAGAAAAAGTAATGGTCATATATCATAATGGCTTGAATTTCTACAGTTCTACAGTTGAATTTCTACAGTTGAAGAGTTGTGTGGTTTTTTTTTTTAAAAAAAGCTTAATTCACAGGGATCAATATAATGGAAAAATGAATAAGTTTGAAAAATTATGTCTCATTGCCTCAATGTCAAAGACTGCAATCATATGCACAATTAGACCCTAAGGTAAAGGTAAAGGTTTCCCTTGCTCGAAAGCCAGTCGAGTCCGACTCTAGGGTTGCTGTGCTCAACTCCGTTTCAAAGCCGAAGAGCCAGCGCTGTCCGAAGACGTTTCCGTGGTCGTGGCCGGCATGACTAAACACCGAGGTGCACGGAATGCTGTTACCTTCCCACTGAAGTGGTACCTATTTATCTACTTGCAATTTATTGCTTGCGAACTGCTAGGTTGGCAGGAGCTGGAACTAGAGACGGGAGCTCACTCCGTCTTGCGGCACCCTGGGTCTCGAACTGCTTACAACAACATCTGGGAAGCGTCCCGCAGCCATCGACAACCCGTTCTGCTCCCCTGCAGAAGCGGAGTTAAAAGACACCAGGGGAAATCCAGTAGTAAACAAGTTGCGAAAGGCCACGGACAGACTTTCTCCTGTCTGATCAGTCCAGTGCAGTCTCATGCCGTTGGGATGGTCTGATCAGGCCATCCTGACTCCATGCTATTGTTCCCCCCCCCCCCCCGGGTATGCGCAGC